>NW_026853013.1:0-17500 GCF_026571515.1 Ruditapes philippinarum | reverse complement strand
ATTGAATTGTTTTTTCAGTCAGTTTTCTGTTTGAAATTCCAGGCTTTCGCAAGATGTAAAAGTTACCTGGATCATGCAAAAAAATCTCCTGATTTGAAGATTGTGGCAGGTGGTAATTGTGATGACAGGTAGAATTGTATCGTTATATATCTAGTTTTTATGCTGATTTTGGTCATATCTTGCGATTTATCTATCAAACCGGTTTTGCTGGATAACTAACCAGTAATTACAAATTTTTCTGAAAGTGACTGTCTACGAATGCTACATGATTTCTGAATCAGTAATGAGAGACAAGTGTCCATTAGACTTAATATCTGAGATCAATTGTCTTGGAAAAATTATGCTTTACCCAAGGATCAAACCAGCTAACCTTGGAAAACAAGTCCTATGCTCTCCCTACTGAGCTTAGTGTGTGACATGACTGGGAATGAAAAATATAATGATTATAGTAAATATATATATGAGCCGCGTCACGACAAAACCAACATAGTGCGTTTGCAACCAGCATGGATCCAGACCAGCCTGAGCATCTGCGCAGTCTGATCAGGATCCATGCTGTTCGCTTACAAACCCTATTACAAGAAAGGAAACTGAAAGCGAACAGCATGGATCCTGATCAGACTGCGCAGATGCGCAGGCTGGTCTGGATCCATGCTGGTCGCAAACGCATAACGTTGGTTTTGTCGTGACGTGGCTCATATATTTTTTATAGGATTTAACTTATCCAGTCATGGTGCAGTTTATTTTAGTGAAATGAAAACTGGCCACCTGATTTCTTTTAATTTTACTACATTTAAAACATACCATGTGATCAAATATTAACTAGAATAAGTATATACAAAATCTAACTAAATTGTTGCATATTCCAAGAATATCATGTACCCTAGGAAATTTGATCGAGTTTGCTTTTAGACTTGAACAATGAATCCTTAAGCATCTTGATAATGAAATTCATGTGTTTTTAGCTCACCTGTCACAAAGTGACAGGGTGAGCTTTTGTGATCGCTTTTCGTCCGGCGTCCGTCGTCCGTCCGTCGTCCGTCCGTCGTCCGTCCGTCGTCCGTCGTCCGTAAACTTTTACTTTAAATGACATCTCCTCATAAACCACAAGGCCAATTTCATCCAAACTTCCAACAGGAATGTTCCTTTGGTGGTCACCTTTAAAAATTTGTTCAAAGAATTTAATTCCATGCAGAACTCTGGTTGCCATGGCAACCGAAAGAAAAAACTTTAAATATCTTCTTTTAAAAAACCATAAGAGCTAGAGCTTAGATATTTGGCATGAAACATCTTCTAGTGAGTGTCTACCAAGTTTGTTCAAATAAAAGCCCTTGGGTCAAAATTGGCCCCGCCCCGGGGGGTCATTGATTTTCCCTATATGCATATAGTGAAAACTTAAAAAAATCTTCTTTTAAAGAACTCAAAGAGCTATGGCTAAGATATTGAGCATCAAACATGTTCTAATAGGTGTCTATCAAGTTTGTTCAAAGAAAAGCCCTGGGGTCAAAATTGGCCCCGCCCCAGGGGGTCATTGATTTTCCCTATATGCATATAGTTAAAAAACTTAAAAAAATCTTCTTTTAAAGAACCAAAAAGAGTTAGAGCTAAGATATTTAGCATGAAAAACATGTTCTAATAAGTGTCTCTACCAAGTTTTGTTCAAATAAAAGCCCTGGGGTCAAAATTGACCCCGCCCGGGGGGGGTCATTGATTTTTCCCTATATATGCATATAGTAAAAAAACTTAAAAATCTTCTTTTAAAGAACTCAAAGAGCTATGGTTAAGATATTTAGCATCAAACATGTTTTCTAATAGGTGTCTACCAAGTTTGTTCAAATAAAAGCCCTGGGGTCAAAATTGGCCCCGCCCCGGGGGTCATTGATTTTCCTTATATGTGTATAGCAAAAACTTAAAAAATCTTTTTTGAAAAAAACCCAAATAGCTAGAGTTAAGATATTAAGCATGAAACATCTTTTAGTGAGTGTCTACAAAGTTTGTTCAAATAAAAGACCTGGGGTCAAAATTGGCCCTGCCCCGGGGTCATTGATTTTCCTTATATGTGTATAGCAAAAACTTAAAATCTTCTTTTGAAAAAACCCAAATAGCTAGAGTTTAGATATTAAGCATGAAACATATTCCTAGTAAGTGTCTACAAAGTTTGTTCAAATAAAAACCCAGGGGTCATAACTGGCCCGGCCCCAGGCGTGTCATTGTTTTTAACTATATGTGTATAGTAAAAACTTTAAAAAAATCTTCTTTTAAATAGCCCAATGAGCTAGAGCTTAGATGTTTAGCATGAAACATTTTCTTATGGGTGTCTACCAAGTTTGTGCAAATAAAAGCCCTGGGGGTTGGGGCGGCCTATATACAGGTGAGCGACCTCAGGGCCATCATGGCCCTCTTGTTTTTTTCAGTAAAGGATATTTTATAGAACCAACAATTGTTGAGTCACACAATCCTAAAGAGAAGATCTTGAAGGAGGTAAAAAATTTTTTATCACTTATATTGTTACTGAGGTACCAGAATTTCAAGCTTGGCAAATCATTTAAAGATATACTATGCTCATCTGTGAGTAAAATATTTTAATCGCTGAAACTTATCAAAATCTATGGAATTCTTACTGAATATGTCAAATTTGAATAAAAGAATGAATAAAGTATGTATGGGAAACTGTTTTACTATTTACAGGTCAAGTAAGTTAGTCTTATCTTAAAAAACTGTGAGTTTTTTTTAAAGACACTATATATTCATATTGTGTCAACCTGTAGTGTATAGAGTTTAAAACATACTATCTACTTCATATGAAGTCAAAAAATGTTTATTTTATACATACAAAGAGACTAGGTAGCAATTACCAATATTTTTAAATATCAAATTTGAGTATAGTATATAATTAGCTGAAATGAAGCAATTCAATTTTTCGATGTCTGTTATTTGTTTGACTATAAGAAATGTAGTGGTCCTATCATACTTGTTAACAGTGTTAATTAATTTAATTACCTACTTTTATTGACAGGAAATATTCGGTCCCATTGTTACGGTGTATGTGTACCCAGATCAGAAGTATCGTGAAACAGCTGAACTTGCCGCAGAAACTTCACCATACGCTTTAACGGGAGCTATATACGCAGATGACCCGTAAGTGTTGACGTTTATATAAATTAAGTCAACAATAATGAAAGTAATTGCTGGATATAGTTCATGTATTTACTTTCAGTAAAATACAAACCATGCATGGTGGGCATGGTATATTTCCCTTACATAGTGGTTTTTAGTAATTGTCAAAAACTATTTCTCATTCATGTACACATTGCTTCTTGTGTCTATCTGAAAGCAAGGTGAAATGGAAGGTAATTTTTCACAAGAACTTAACACTTAACTAAGATCTTTAAGTGGTGTAATGTTAGAAGTGGGAACATTTAAATTGTCAAATTTTCAATCATGTTGTTTTCAAGATCCTGTAGTCATATGATAGGGACAAATTTAACACTAATGTGTCTGTTATTAAAATCACATAAATTATTTGAGAAAACGAGTTAAATATTATGAAACAAATTATTTCAACTGCTATATATAACAGATATAGGTATAAAAAACGTAAGTGGCGAGTCATTAGGTAACTATGCTTATAAACAATCTTGATTACTTAGGTACAAATTATTCTTTAATTGTGTCACAAGACAATTTCGTGTTATTAAGTTTTATTGATATTTTTGTTTGCCTTTTTACCAAGAATATACACCTACTTTCAGTTTCATATTTTTACAATAATATTTCAGTAACGCTATAGAAGAATTATCAGATATATTCCTTGACTCTGCTGGCAATTTCTACATCAATGACAAATCCACCGGTTCTGTTGTCGGCCAACAACCATTTGGCGGTACCCGGCTTTCAGGTATAATCTAGAGATAATTTAGGAACTTCTTCAGTGATCATATTAATTAAATTGACATGCAGTTAAATAGGTAATGTTTTATAGAATGATTAAACTCTACAGACCTTCTGTAAGCTAGCTGGATAGTACCTCACATGAAATAATCCAAACAAGGTGGAATTCTAACCTACAGTGATGAAGGGCAAGAAGTTCCAGTCAGTGACCATAACTACTTGGCCATGGATGCCCGTAAAAGCTATAAAAGAAACCATATATTGACAGTATTTTGTTCTATTACAAAACTGGAAAAGATTATTTCATAAGTGAATCAGGAAGTTTAGTATAGAATGGCTTAATAGTAAGTAAGTATTAGTCAGTGGGCGCATGGGTGAGTGAGTGAAAAGTAAGTAAGTAAAGAAAGGCAAAACAGTTGGGCAAGACCAGTCTTCCCATGTGTGCCTAAGCAATGTATAAAACAATTCATATAATACAAATAGTAATACATCGAGAAGAGATCAAATTCTGAATATCAAATATGAGTTAATAATATGATTGTATACAATTTATAGAGAATAATTTATATGAATGAAGTTATGTATATGTTTGAATAAATGTCAAATAACTATATGATATAACAACTGATATTTCAGGAACAAATGATAAAGCAGGAGGACCCTACTACTTGTTGAAGTTTGTATCACCACAGTCAATAAAAACACGTAATGTACCGAAAACTACGTGGAAATACCCCAGTATGGAAGATTCTCCTTCTGATTTGTAAGTCAAACAAAGAAAACTTTATATATATTCTTTTTACTATGTTTTTTTTTAGCTCGACTATTCAATTAGAATAAGTAGAGCTATTGCAGTCACCCGAGCGTCGGCGTCGGCGTAACCACTTATGTTAAAGTTTTTGTAATAGTTAAAATATTTTCAAAGTCCATAGACATATGGCTTTGAAACTTTGCACACTTGTTCACCATCATGACCCCAACCTGTAGACAGGAGGAGGTAACTCTATCAAGCATTTTGACAGAATTATGCCCCTTTTTCGACTTAGAATTTACGTTAAAGTTTTTGTAATAGTTCAAATATTTTCAAAGTCCATTGACATATGGCTTTGAAACTTTGCACACTTGTTCACCATCATGACCCCAACTTGTAGACAGGAGGAGGTAACTCTATCAAGCATTTTGACAGAATTATGCCCCTTTTTTCGACTTAGAATTTACGTTAAAGTTTTTGTAATAGTTCAAATATTTTCAAAGTCCATTGACATATGGCTTTGAAACTTTGCACACTTGTTCAACATCATGACCCCAACCTGTAAACAGGAGGAGGTAACTCTATCAAGCATTTTGACAGAATTATGCCCCTTTTTCGACTTAGAATTTACGTTAAAGTTTTTGTAATAGTTCAAATATTTTCAAAGTCCATTGACATATGGCTTTGAAACTTGACACACTTGTTCACCATCATGACCCCAACCTGGAAACAGGAGGAGGTAACTCTATCAAGCATTTTGACAGAATTATGCCCCTTTTTCGACTTAGAATTTACGTTAAAGTTTTTGTAATAGTTCAAATATTTTCAAAGTCCATTGACATATGGCTTTGAAACTTTGCACACTTGTTCAACATCATGACCCCAACCTGTTAACAGGAGGAGGTAACTCTATCAAGCATTTTTTTTACTATCAAGCACTAAGAATAGTCGAGCGTTGCTGTCCTACCGACAGCTCTTGTTGGTGCTTGTAGAAATGCTTTGGTGCAGCATGTAGTTTTCAGTCAGTCTTTTACTTCCATCACAGGTACTAACTGTTTCAAGAGAACACCATCATTGTCTGCTAACTAAGCTAACTAGGATTCCAGGGATCGCTGGTTTGATCCTTTGGCATCTGAATATTTCTTTGTTATTATTGATCTGAGGCATTCAGTTAAAATGGGCCTGTTGCTGTCTCACTACTGGGAATTTAAGGAAAAAAAAAAAAAAAAATAGGGGAAAAATAAAAGTTTGGGGTTTTTTTTGCTTTCCCAAAAACCCCAATTTTTTTGGGTTGGGGGAAGGGGGGAAATTGGGTTTTTAATTACCCGGTTGTTAGTTATCCAGGAAAGCTAATAAGGTGGGCAGACTGACGTTGTAAGACAAAAAAATTCTTGAAATCGGCCAAAATACCATATAATTAAACAAACATTTTGTACATTTGGTGACTGCTGTTTTAGATAATTGATGTGAACTTTATAATGGTCATTGACCTCTATGCTTAAGCAGAGTTAGGGTCAGTTGAATTTAAGTGTTGAATTAAAGTGTATTATCAGTGGGCAAAGTGGTAAAGGTTGTTTACTTTAAACCATGTAGCCTTTACAGCTGTGGGTTCGGATCCTGACAGGGACTTTAGATTCTTTCAGGTGAGAAAGCTATCCAGCTGGCTTACAGAATGTTGGTTGTTCTACTCAGGTGCCCATTTCTGCCTAAAATAATACAAGGAAGTGCATCATAGGTCTTTATCAGTAAAGCTTTGAAGTTGCCATAATTATGACCTCTACTTTGATGGTGCGACACAAAACCCAACCAGAAAATGAATTGTCTGGTATGTCCTGAGACAAAGTGTTTAATACTAGCCTTAAGTCTTTTACACTTAATAGTGTATTTTTGACACTTAAAGTGTAACAAATTCAAATAAACAGCTAATTTTTTATCTTCGTGTTTCAGTAAAGTTGACAAACAAGCATTCCCACATGTGAAGTAAGATGCCCAACTAAACAACAGCAGAAGACACTCTAAAAACTTAACAGATGCTACGGAATTGAACAAACTAAAGTGATGTTACATAATCATATATAAATACTCATTTATTTTGACAGTCTTGACAGAAGAACTTGTTTACGGTATTGGTTTGTTTTTGAGGAAATAATTTGTTTGTTTTACAATTATTTGTTTTTTTTTTTATTTTGAACAGAGAATTTCTTTACAGTATTTCTTTTGATCAAAGAATTAGTTTAGAATATTTGTTTGTTTTTAATGATGAATGTTTTTACTCTTTTTCTTTTGATGAACCATTGGTCTATTTACAGTATATTTGTTGTTTTAAAACAAAATGTTGTGTACAAAAATTGTTTGTTTTGATTACAATATATCTGTTATTTAAGCAGTAAGACTTATATTGTTAAAGATTTTTTTTAGCTCCGTGAATGTGTACATTTTATACAAGTTATATAAAGTTATATCACATTACACGTGTATTCATTTGGTAAATTAATATGATAATGTCCCCTTAGTGCAGATAACTCTTACTAAATTAGTAGTAGGAGTTATCCTGTTACTGCACTTAGGTGACCTTATCAAGTTGTAAGAGATTTTATTGGAAATTTACTAATGGAAATATTATTTTCTAAAGCTACTGATTGTCATCGGCTGTTATGGAATCTCAGAATAGCACTATGTATCAAAGTTAACTACGTGTAATAATAAGATACTCGATACTTTACATTATGCTTTTATTATTAACATTATTTTTTTGGTTGTTTTTTTGTATGGAATATTGTTTTGCATCATAGTGCTAAAATGAACTAAAATAGATCATGATGTTAAAATGGCAGAAGATTTTCATTTTTGAGTGTATTGTCATATAATGTTGGAAAGTACAGAGTCCAGTAAATGCCTTAGGAATATGTATACATGTATATAATATAAAACCATTTGTTGGGTTAAAAAAAAGATATTTATATACTTTGCATAATAATATTACAAAACTCTTTACATTAAAATATTTTTTTCTATAATAGTAAAAATAATTTTTCATTGGCTACCTTTAAGAATAGCAAAGCATCATCCCAACCTTGCACATTTTATGTAGTTTAAAAATTGGACACAGCTAGATACTGTACACTGATAATTAATGTCTTTCATCACTCTGATTGAACAAATACAGTAAAGACTTGGAAAACTGTAACCTTTTGAAAACTGGACCCTCTGAAGACGGAAACCTCTGAAAAACTGAAACCTCTGAAAACCTCTGAAAGCCAAGGTACAAATGTGTTTTGTTACATAAGGAGTTATAAGAAAGAAATGAAATTTCTTGCAATGTAAACATGATTGATTTTTGGCTAAGCCATTGATTGGATGGTCATTATTTAGTTTGAAGTGTCTTTTACCTGTTAAATCTTTGAATACCTATGGTGTGGTTTTATTTTGAAGTCTTAGTATATTAAAATTTGCCTAAAAGCCTTTGTTTTGACATTTAGCTTTTTGATTATTTGTGGGTTTATTTTAACTAATACTCATTTAAGGAATATGTTTTGTGAGGTGATAAGCATCATATATTTTTTGTTGATTTTGAACAACATTATTTTTGAATCTCATTTTATTGCTTGATTATTATTTGTGATTTATTTCATTTTTGATGGGCCATTAACACTTGTGTTTTGTACAAATAAATGAAATGCTGTGGTAGAATGCTTCATACCTGATTGTTGTGTGATACTGTGTTGTTGTTTGTTTGTTGTTTTATTTTTCGTTTTTTTAAATGCAGAATGAAACTACAAAATTATTCACAAAGACCATAAATGGGTTACCGTAATTGAATATTGAAAATAACATTGCAGACAGGAACCTATGGAAAGTGCAAATAAATACATGTACAACTAGTAGAGTTTTATAATATATGTAAGTAAAATATACATGTAATTATTTTCTTTGTTATAATCCATTATTGTTAAAAGGTTTTCTCTCTCTGAGCTGATGTGCAGTCATCTGACATGTTCATTAGGCAAGGGCAGTAACTATGTCTATATTTTTCTGGAGGGCATTCTACTTTTAGTTATGGGTGGTTGATTGTGATATACATGTATATTTTGTTATATTTTTAGCATAATATTTGAACAGAATTCCACTGCATATTGATGGATTTTGAGTTTTTGGGTGTAACCCATAGTAATATCTTTTTATGGGTTCTTTCATAACTACCCATTTGGACACTTTATGTATCACTTCATATTGATATTCTGTCTATTAATTAACATTAACAAGTGTAGAAACAAGACTAAACAAGTCGTATTACTCATTTGATAAAATATATTGTTTGAACATGTACATACTTTGTACATACATAGCCATTTTAACACCCAATATGGAATGTTGGATTTTGGAACTCATTTTATGTTCAATTTTATAAATACTCTCAAAGATTTTTTTTCTTTTTCCATTATCACTTTATTGCCTCCAAAATACATGTAGTAAAAAACACAACTCCAAAACTTTAGAAAACTATAATATTGAATGATTTATAAAATGACTATGACTTAACTGCATGTTTCATGCAAAATTTATCAACATATATATTATACCACTAGAATGTTGCTTATGAAACATCATTGTTCTATTTCTACACTGAAAAAAATATTTCTATCAATATCTGATTATTTTGGACAATCTTTGGAATCAGTTGTTAAATTTTCTGTAAAAGAAAGATAAATCTGGTGGCCTGGCTAATATGATTTGTCATTTATTCGAATAACAAAAGATTTAGGTCAAAAATTCTTATTGTAATGCACTAATCTGATAATTTGGATCAGCCACTGTTAGGGTCATTTAAAGATCTATCCATTTTAAAGTAAATCTCACATGTTTATCGATATTTTAAGGGTGATGGATTTAATATAAGTATGCACATTTTTCGTTTTCTTTTTGTATTTGAATAATGTGTGTAATATTGTCTATGAAATCTAATAAAAATATACCAAGAATATATAAGTATTAGTATTTTGTTCTTGTTTTATTTCCTTGCCAGATTTAGAAAATTATCCCTTAAAACAACATCTTAAACAATGTTAAAGGAACTCCACTGAGGTCCAAAACCCTAAAAACACATATTTTGTATCATTCCTAGCTTGATATTGGTCTAGACCTACATCAAATGGTATATAAAATAAATCTTAAACAATTACTTCCAGTCCCATCATGTCAACAGTGGTGTCCCTTTAACCAATTTGGTGGATGTTAATCAAAATTCACACGAATGATATTATAATGTGATCATCAAGAAAAGTTATATAATTGGTTTCAGTGTTATGCATTTCTAAGTCACTAGAACCGATAGCAGATTTCTTTTAAATCTCCGAAACTATATATGTATACAATGCCAAGTGCTAATTAAGATATTACATTTTAGTCCTCTACAAAAGTTACATATATCATGACCCCAGTCTTGGGACATTCTTCGTTTGAATAGACCTGGGATAGATTAGAGCTAGTAATACGTAGGATCATGCGTATAAGCGTATGGGAAGCTGCATTCCGTATAACTAATCAAATTATTTTTGTCTTTTCTATAAAAAAGTGTTTGTTTTGTCGTTGGTTTAGATAAGATATAACAAGGAAAAAGAAAACTTTGCTTATCTTAAAATCATTTTTCTTAATTGATTATTTTTATTTACATAGTGGCATTTACTTATTTATTCTTATTCTAAATAAATTAATTATGTCAGCTCTAAATGTACAAGACGACAAAACGAACTTAGTGCTTTTGCGACCAGCATGGATCCAGACCAGCCTGCGCATCCGCCAACTCTATTACAAGTAGAGAAACTGATAGCGAACAGCATGGATCCTGATCAGACGGCGCGGATGCGCAGGCTGGTCTGGATCCATGCTGGTCGCAAACGCACTATGTTCGTTTTGTCGTGACGCGGCTCAAATGTAGTGTCAGAAGATTCGTAATAGTAAGATATTAAACAGAAAATAAGAACAAGACCCTAACATGAGTCTGGGGCTTTAAAAGTCATGTGCATAATATTGCTGGTCCTTCATCAATGTGGGTTCGACGGGTACGTGGGTTCGATGGGTACTTTCAAGGAAGACCAGTGATTATTCTCAGATGAACGATCATACCTGGAATAATGCACACGATGAAACACCTAGTATCTTCCTTCATTATACGTTTACAGTGTTGTTGCTATATCATTTTAATCTTTATAATGTTGAGTTCCGCTTAAGCTGGTGCCAGCTAGGTAGTGTTTTGTCACACTAGCCTATGACCAAGCTAAATCAAATAGAGCTGGTAACATTTTCAATATTCCCGTATCGGCGTTCCTTACTTAATGTTCCCATTTGTCTACTTCGTAAGCGTCTTATAAAGCACATTGTAGGTCAAAATAATTAAGGGGACGACAATCTTGATGACCGTTCTTTTGACTGTATTTTATCAAAGAGCATTTTCAGGGCTAAAAGAAAATAAACAATCGTGGATATAATACATCGGGTTAGCATTTGTTAACTAGTGACTTTCTAATAAACTTCAATATGAAAAAATGGCCTGTAAATTGAAGGTAATTTACAGGTTTCGAAATTCGGACCGCATTTAATTGTCCATGCTTGAACTTACTCACAAAATATGCAAAATCCTGCACATTGTCAATGGCATCTAGCGAGAGATTTTTATTTTTATTAAGATAGTAACAAAAATTAAGTCTCTGCCATCCGTGATGCGGTATTCTCAGCAGCAATGAAAGCAGACTTTGTTTAAACAATTTATGTTTTGCCACGGAAGATCCAAAAACGTTTCAACTTTACCCTTTTAAGCAGACGAATACATTATTGAAGATGCGCGCGTTACTCTACTTTCGTTTTCGCCCAATATACATGTAATTTTACATCCGTGTGAATATAACATGGCTTATTATATGTTAAGCGACGTTCATGAATGAAAATAAAGTTGTAAATGGATTGTTTTAGTTAAACTTATTTAGTCATGTTATAAAATAAATATTGGCATTCGTTTCCATTTGATGATCTTTTATTAACGAGTTTAGAGAAATGTTATTAACGAGCATCTGGCTTAGCTACTGTCAAACCCTACTTTGCTTATGGAATATGAAAATATTTGATTGAATAAATTATATCTGTCATATTTTGCGGATCAGATCGGAATATCCGTCCTGAGGGGACCCGCCCATTTGGCAGTAACGAGTCTTATCGACTTACCGCCCATTGATGGGTTCCCGAGTGACGGATTTTCCGATCCGAACTACAAACATATATGTATGTCAGATATTTTCCTTCATATTCTACCATATTCCATTATATTTCTAAATAATTTACCTTAATAAAACAATTTTCCGTGGACATTACTGTCATTAAACTTGTAACTTTTTTCTTACAACATATCGTATGCACTTACAACTTCATTCATAATGGCGAAATTACGTCATACTAAGCGTGCCATTTAATAGCACGTACGTGACTCATCTGGCTCCATCCCAGCCAGAAGAAATTTTCGTCATGGATAAAACTAACGGAAACACCAGTCTGATATGTAAGAATAGTCTGTTTGAGTTACTAAATATCGGCTAAAGATACTCATTAGTAATCAGAACCCTTTTTTTGTGTGTTTGTTTTTTTCCATTACCCCCCCCCCCCGCGCTCATTCCGAGAGGATTTAAACAAATGGCTAACAATTGGAACTCTGATCATTCTATGTTCAAATCTCTTAAAGAAGTTTAAGAAAATTCATGGGTGATGAAATTAATTTTATCAAAACGCATATTAATTTGGTTTGATTTAAAAGGATGTTTGGTTATAAAAGCCAGAAAGACCGCGCTTTAGTTTTTCATTTCTGTTGATTATGTTTACTTTTGATGTATGTTAACGTAGCCACACTTGTTTACTTATATATTTTCAGTGTTTTAATTTCTTATGGTACAGATACAGTAGTCACTAATTAATTCTTAAATATTGAACTAAGCCACTGGTTTGCATGGTTTGTCGCATCCGGCACTCTCCGTGCTTTGATTACTAATCGAATAAATGAAGTAAACAGTCTTCTAACGTCACTAATTAAACCTTAAAATATTGAACTTATAAGGGAAGAAACGTCTAATTTTCCAATTTAATGTTACTACTTAATGTACTTTGATACAGATATTTCCATGTAATACACCATTTACAAAGGAAGTTATTACCTATAATTTAATACCAGTGCCATATATATATAGACTACAAATTCGTTATTTATGGATTTTCCTTCGGAAAGAAATTGTCGTAATAATCGAAATACCCATGGTACAGTTAGTTGAAAACGAAACTTGGAAATTTTACACAGCGGAAGTTTTCAATTAGTTTATCTTGTACATATCGATAACACTGTTTTAAATAAATGAAATAACAATTATTTTATGAAAAAATAATATAATTTGCATTTAAATTTTTAAGGATTAAATAATGAAAATACATGAAGATTCCGAATAAACTGTGTGTGTATAAATAGAATACAAGTAAGATTTGGATTTCCCGTTACACATTTATTCAGCTGGTTGCGAAGTAGACACTGTGCAGCAAATATGGCCGAAGGAGGTAACGCTAACGCGCCTGAAACTTTCCTAAGTGTTGAAACAGATGCAGCGCCGAGTGTTGCTTATGTGAACTTCGATAATCTGGATATAGGCAGTGAATGTGAAATAAAAACTGAATCGAAATTACCAGGGAGTAAACTCGAAGAACATGACGATGGTAGTAAACAAGAAAATTGTGAGACCAAATTTATAACTGCCGCAAGTCCAGATTGTGATACAAAGCCTGATGCAGACGGGAATATTGAAACAGGCTTGGGAAGTTTGAACCTTGTAGAGAAAGTTGAACCGGAAGTTGATGTTACAGAACATGAATTCATAGATGATTTAGATATTGGGGATAATGATGGTGATACTTTACTACATACATCTATAATAACTCTCGGGGCAGATTTAGCCAGTGTGTTGATTTATTTAATGGTAGAGTCCGGGATTTCCTTAGACATAGGAAACAATCTACAGCAGACACCTCTCCACCTTGCAGTACTGACGAGACAAGAGCAAGTTTTGATAGTTCTTCTCTCAGGAGGGGCATCGGTTTATCAAAGAGATCATTTGCTGAGGACGCCCATTATGATAGCATGCGAGAATCAAAGTATGAAGATGTTAGATTTACTGATAAGCGGGGGTAATTTTAGTCCTGATTCAGAGGCCACATCAAGGTTGCTTAACCCAAGTACCCATCCCCTTGATTTACCAAATGCCGACGGGGAACGCTGTCTTCATATAGCCGTCAAGCACAACAACAAAGAAATGGCGAGAAAACTGCTCGACAACGGAGCCAACCCTAATCTCCCGGACAGGAAAAGTGGAAGAACACCATTGCACGAAGCGGCTAACCTTGATCATACAGAGATGGTTAAATATTTGATTTCCCGGGACGAAGTTGATATAAATGAGACCACTTACAATGACGAGACTGCTCTTGAAATAGCACACATGCGCGGGAGAACAGAAATCGTTACCTTACTGAAACATCACAGTTTTCCAATTACGAAGCGGAAGTCAAAAACGGATATACCCACGGGATAGGAAACACAATAAGGACATCAGTGTAAATATCATGTTTGATTTAGAAGACCATTAGGATTTATTAAATGGCAGGGACACCACATTACCCGCTCATAATGTACTTGTGATAAAAGTCCTGCATGCAAATAAGATCTTTGAATATATAGTGCCACGGACAGACCATACAGCATATGAACTGATGTATCAGAAAAATGACAGAGTTCTTGCGGCAAATTCACATACACAGTCTGTAAATGCATGTATATAGTTAAATGCTGATTTTACAATCGAGAAAACAACATCAGTGCCAGGGAACATAAATTTATCCAATTATTCTGTCCTCAGATAGTATAACATCATATCGCATTGTATCTTTTTGTTACCGATTTCAGATTTTTGTTCAGATTATCCGTGGATATAATTTTGTCTTTAACAACTTTTATCATGTGCTAAGTTTAACAGACTGAAATAGTCTCCTCCTTGTAGGGAATGATAGTAATATGTAAAGACCTTGTGAAATTTAGTGTAAGAAAATCGTGTTTTCGAATGACAGTATTCCTCATTTGTTGTTGTTGTGTTTTTTTTGTGTTGTTTTTAAATAAATAAATAAATAAAACTTGACAACGACAGCTTATTTACGGTTGTCATTTAAACAAAATCGATAAATACCGTGTTTTATACAATCATGTATTTATATATAAGTCACACATTTTTACACTTCCTTCTAAATTGAAACTATGTAAAACATATGATAACTGATTTAAACACGGTGATCTATTTTTTTGTTTACAGTATTTTATTTACCTGTTGAAATGCCAAAGTAGGTACACATATTTTTACTGATATAAAGATATATATTTTTTAATTTAATGGACTATACAGTGCACTACTACTTTTTTTCTTTTCAAAAAACAATGCCTATACTGTGTTTGAATCTACTTTATGTTATTCAGGACAAAGTGGGTCTTGAAATTGCAAAGTGGTTTATCTTTTGTTCATGAGTTTTTTAACCGATCTGACACATATCACATTTTTGTTTTGTTTTGTATTTAGTGTAAATATTACTTAATCAATTTCGACTGTAGAAAAAACATAAAGCTTATTCGAATAACTCTGAACTAATCAGAATCTGCCTGCTGGAAATGACCGGCTTTTGGTACATTTGTATTAGGAAACATATGGCGCCAAGTAGGGCTCGAACCCATTGTACCTGGGCCGAGATTCAGGCAGGCAGACAACTTAGCTACCCATTTTTTTTGTATTTGTTAGAATGTATTATAGTAACGGAATTAAGAACATGACGCGGTCTATTGATAACGTAGATTCCACCTGATTTATTAATTACTTGAGTGTTGAAACAGCCACATACATGTATATTTTTGTTTGTTATGATTATATTTCATGTATTTGATAGGTTTCTAAAAACATCATTGAACAAATTCAGGTAGAGCGTGGATTCCAAGTTGTGTCCCCCAACACCTTTTACATATTTCTTTCATATATTTCACATATTTGCTTAGTATAATTTTGGAAGTTCTACATGTTTAATCATGACAAGCAGATCTCGGTGTTGAGGGGGTGGATGCGAAGATGGGAGGGGACGGGGCACCATAGAGCTTAAACTACGATTACTTGGTTAAATGTGACTACGTAGAAAGCTTTTTGCTGTCTTTTGAGTACTTAATCTGTGCTATATTATGATTTGTTATGATAATGTTAATAAATAATTGCTTTTGATAAAACCAAATATGATTGTGTAAACGGTAAATGTTTATCGTTTAAACAGACAGTTTACAATTATGTAAAACAATCCAAGTTAAATACAGTATATTGGATAGTTTCCAAATTTATTATCTTAAATCTGTTGTTAAAAAGGAATAGAAAATAAAAAGTCGAAACTGTTTTTCAGTGTCTGACTAAATTGTTTTTATATTTGCTTTGCCTGAACGCCTTTGAAGTTTTATTTCTGTCATCACAAGAAGGGAAAAGGGTAAAGAAAAGTCCAACAAAAAGTGGATTGAAAATGTCTGGCACAAATGTGCCAGACGACTTTATTTTAGAAAAAGGTAAATAAACTAAGTTAATCAAAATGCTAATCTTTATGTTTTCCAACCGTCATTATATCTGTTTGTCAACGAATAATCGCATGCCTGCAGAAACCGGAAATGATTGGCCGTCAATTGCATACTGGGTAGCCAAATTTTTGGTATTTTAATATTAAACTCTTGTAACTTTGAATGGAATGTTCCAAAGGTCAAAGCTGGACAGCTGGTAAAAGGTTAATCGATAAGGACGATGAGCAAATAAATATTGTAAAGAAAACATGTATCATTTAAAATACAAATTGCTCTTCCTTATTTAAGTCAAATATTTAAATATAAAATCGATTGCGTACTCGTTTATACCATTATTATTTGGAAAGCATCCAAATTTTCAATTCATTGAAAAGTTATTTTTGAGGCAAATTGTCTCCTGACCAAACTAACATTTTATGACATATTTCATTTTTTCATAACATTTTTGTATTTTTTTGTTTGAAATGACTTTTTCAAGTTTATAATTAAATAATTTAAGAATATATTTATTTAAGTTGTGAGATTAAAATAAACAGCGTTGTACGCGTTGACTTTATCTTTAGAGATTTTGTATATAGTATGTAAAGGTTTATATTATAGTAAACTAAACCATAGATACATGTATGCATATGTAATTGTACTGATTAATGAACTTAATGAACGGTAGACTATACTCGTATTTGCAAACGATAAAAACAATTGTCTAATGTCTATTTAGATCTACTTTATGCTATTTGAATTTTATTGAGTAATGATTAAACAATTACGATTTTACCTAAGGTAAACATGTACAGGCAAACGTATTGGACGTTCATGTAAAAGATTAGAAATTATTTTAATTTACTACTTTATATTAAAGAAAATAAATATATCTCAGTTGATACTTTATAATATTTATTGCCTAGGAAAGAGGTTTTACTAATCTGTTGTAAAATTGTTAATCTTTCATTTTGTTGAAATTCATTATGATGAAATAATACTTGAAATGGTTTAGTTATCAATTACTTCTTTTTCATTTACATCCATTTATTTATTATGTTTTAAGTTATAAAAATAAATTGCAATGCATTCATTATCAAAATTATATTTTGATTTTTGGAATGTGTATTGTAGAGAATATATTTTTGCTCAATTTTAAGAAAAAACTCTATCATGTTCAAACCCATTGTTGTATTTTAAGTCAAACAGGCATT
>NW_026853012.1:0-114919 GCF_026571515.1 Ruditapes philippinarum | reverse complement strand
TTTTTAAACCATGCCTAGGCATGTTTAAAGTTTTGATTGATAAATACGGCCCTTTATAAAGTAGCTATATCAATACAACAATTAAAAATATCATATAAACACAATCTGCGGATATTTCTAAATTCCAAATTTCAGAATCCCCCCTTTGATATATGAATTTAGCGTAGGCCGGTGCTTGGGTGCTTGGACGGTTCCTTGCAATTGCAAGTAACGTCCATGTACAGGATCAATCAAATCGAGCCCTTAAAACATTTTAATTTTTGCCGTTTTCGTTTCGTTTTAAAGTGATTATGTTGTTTTTCTATTTTAAATCGGGTCGTACAATAGATATTGTTGCACAGACATGCGGGCCAGAGACATAGTCCGCTGACCTGTGAAGATGACAGCAATATTTAAAATATCTACATACTGACCTTGACTCTTGGCATTCAAAATTATAAAAATGACCTAGTGTCCATAAAGGTTTACACAAATGCTATTCTATCAAAATAAAAAAAAAACTTAAAACATCTAATGGTAAATTAAAATTTGCAGGTTTTATGTAAGACATTTGGGATCTCAGATACATGATATAGATTAATTGTCCAAAAGGAATGACCTGTGATAGTTTGAAGTAATGATGTAAATTAAAGTGTGCAGTATACCTACAAAGTGTGTACAATTCGACATGACATGTTGCTTATATCATTTTACAATTTTTGATACTCATGCCTACAGAAGGATCCATTTGTTTATAAGCACTTTACTTATATTTGTTAAAAAAGGTGTCCATTTTGAAATCAAAGATGGCCGACACAGCAGTCAATGTGTAAAGCATGTATAATTATCAGCCAATTATTCCTAAACGTAATTGAAACTTTATTCCATGTAGATTAACGGACATACGAAACGATATGTACCAGAAATGATTTTTTTTACGTAGATGGTAAAGGACAATGGCGGCCATTTTGATTTGACCTTTAAAAGGTCAAGGACTTCGAGTACAGCCGTGGTAGAGCAAAAAATGGATTCAGCGTACCCGAATTATGTAAAAACGATTGACTACCTGCTTGTACTAAAAAATGCCGTTAGACTCTTAACGGAGGGTCTTTTCTGAAAATCAAACCCGTCTATTATTAAGTCTAACGTTTTTAAATGAACGTTTTGGGTTATAGTTAAAAATAAATATCAAGGGTTATGATTCTTTGCCAGCCGCTCCATATGTCAGGGTTTGACATTTACGGACACATTTTCTTTTAATTTATTATTATGCAATGTTTAATCTCCTGACATTGACTCCGATATAAAAGTCGGACAGTGAGACAGTGAGACAAACAAATAAACAGTGCTCCATCACCCAAGCTCGTCACGTGCCGTATGAATAATAATAACAGTAATTTTGTATTTAAAATACTATTAACGATCTCAGACAAGTTTTATTCACTCGCCAATAAAATGTATAGTAAATCTTTATCTACTGTCAGTGATTGGGATTTCATTTCGTAAATAATATTCAGTATTTTAGAAGTTAGCAAAAAAAATCAATATGTGTTGTGTTTCTTGGTGATCATCAAAACAAAAACAAAAAACAAACAACAAAAAACATCATATAAATGAATTTAAACAAATACCTTTCTCCCTCGGTCCAGGGTTAAGTTCCAATGCCAGCCATCACTAAAAGTATTCCAATGAATATCAAACATCCTATAGTTTAATCCATCTCTGATGTTTAACCTGCTTGGCTACTGTGACTACATCACCACCCCTAGAATTACTGTAGGTGCCAATTCTCGCCCGGTACGTTTGAATATCCACACCCATATTTTCTGAATAAATATTAATATGAATCAAAGTCAGGACTGATATAAAATCGGAAAATTATCTAAAATAAACTTGAAAGTGAGTGGTTTTTATGATGTTGCCTCTAAATTGAAATTTTACTCGAAAAAAGATAAGGGTTTCATTTCTAAAAAAAGTTATTAAGTAGCAAAAAAACAGCACCCCGACCATTGAAAATCAATCAATCAATGTGTTATTGTGTTAAACAAAGAGGTGTTCTTGCAAGACCGTTCCGTTGGTTCTTTTATTTGGCAGAGTAAGAAGAAAAATATTTGTTATATGTGTGCTCAATTGCCTTCCCTTTAACTATAGTTATGTTTCTTTTTATCATATATTATTGTTTATTATAAAGGTCCACTTTACTTGCATTGCTGTTTCAATGAACATAAACTTTTTAATCTTCATTTTCAAAGATATATACTACATAATTCATTCACATTTCCATGTCATGTTACATTTTATTCGACCGATTTTACTGGTCAATACTGAGTCAAACGTATATATTTTATCAGTGTTCCAAAAGATCAGATATAGATCAGTATTATATTGCCATAATTTAAAATCAAAGATTGTTTAATGTTATTTTGAAGTGTTCAATATTGTTTTATTGAAGAAAAACCTGTTCATATAATTAAGAAAAATTCAAAGTATTATATGGTAATAAAATAAGGATAATTATAACTAAATACGGGATCCGGTGTTATGTAGTTTACCAAACAAATCGGCAACCGGCTCCAGACATGTCAAACTTAAGGCTAAATAACATATCGTCTATATCTTGTAAAGTTTGCGATAGCTTTGAAAATTTATGCTTTTTGCCCAAGTTAACGAAGCGAGGGTTTTTAAGAATCTTTACCCGGCATTTTTGGGTTTTTGATTCCGCCCAAGTTTTTCCAAAAAATAATAAATCTTACTGCTTTATATTATATAAATTTAAAAATTGTACCCTTTATTTTTGCAAATTTTGAAAAAAGCTGCCCAGGTAATTTAACATTGTATTTTAAACAGAAAAGAAAGTCAAAACGGAAAAAACTAAACATCGCAGGCTGGGTTTGGAAAAACCTGTTCATGGACGGTAATGTCATGTTCAAACTATTGTTCACGCCCCCAGCACCGGTTTAAGCAGTATTTAACATTTAACATGGCATGGTCTATTTTGGAATTTTGAAACATCCGCAGATGAATTCATACGGCGGTTATCACAGAAATTTCAATGTGACACGTCAGTCCATTAAAATCGGCGCAGGGTCCTTAAGTAAAAAATGTTTAACAACTTGACAAACATATTTTGGCATCGTATGTTACATCAGGCTAATTTAACAACGAATTAGCACATTTATATTGTGTAGCAATTCATAACTAAATTTTTAAAGGGATATTCAGGCAAAATAATGACAAATCACGCTTAAATGACATTTCTTGAAGTTGCAGCATGCATTTCCTTTCAAATTCTATATATTTTGGGTTTGAAGCGTAAATATATCTATATATGTTGAACAATATTTAGACCCCAATAAAATCACCAAATAGGTTTCAAACAAGTCAGGTGACTTGAACAAACCCTTGAAGATACAATAACAGATATTGTGGATATTGCATGATTAAAGCAAGTCTAAGTCACTCATTTGACATGTTCTTAAACGTTTCCAGAGTTCACTTTGACAACAATTGTGAAATCCTAGCACTCTAACCTGACCCACGAGGGTCAAGTTAGGAAACCACCATTTTATTCTTTATATGGAGAAAAGTTTTGTTCCTTTGACTGTCTACTATATTCATTCTGAGGGCATTTACAGAATAATGTATGAAAACTTCAAGAAATGAAAAATTTGCCTGTGTCTCCCTTTAAAAGCAGAAATGTAACAGTTGTCGTCCAAATATTATTATATTTTTAAGATTAAACAAGAACTTTGATTAGTACAATACACTTGAAGATGTAGTTCACAAAGATAACTTACCTCCAACGCCAGCAATTATAAATCGCTTCATATAACTCTTGAGACGTATTTATAAATCAACGTTCAAGGGCTCGGTCAAAGTGGTAAAAATACTGACACGCAGATTATACTTTAAACGTGCTTTATAGATTTTAACATACATGACAAGATTGAAAGTAAGTGGCATTAAAATATCACAGCTATAATTTTGTTTACAAATTTTGTTAAATTATAATAGCTTTTTAACAAATCGGTTAAAACTATTGCTATTAGAGTTTTGCAGCTTACTCTGACACGGACAGTGAACATTTGATAACGAACAAAATGTTGCGGGGAATTTCTCAAAATGGTTGTAAACTTAAAAGAGTCAAAATTCAGAACATCGAACTTTCTCATCTATACTGGGATCCTTTATATTTACCGGACAATCAGTTTACTAGACAAAAGATGTTCCTGCCGAATAGTGCTTTATTTTTTTATTCAATTAAAAAATCATACAGTCTGAATCGTACACACACATTCTATTTCAAAGTAAATAACAACAAAACCATTCTTAGGTAAATATTGTTGATACAATATGCCCCTTTGTGTACTAATTACTTCATGACCTTGTCATGCGGGGGAATAATCTGTTCTGCGCAGGCCCGAATATGGGGGCCCTTAATGGGGTTTTTATATAGGTTTTACATTTTATTCTTCTCAACGTTACTATAGGAGACAATCGTAACATATTTTAATGATAAAAAGTAATTTTAAATTTACTATTTAATCCTAACGGTATTTCATTGTTGTCTTTTACAAAGAAATGCAAATTAAAAAAATATATAAGGATATAAGTTACGCCCATGGGAGGAAACTCTACATGAAATGTAAATAAAATAGATTTTATGGCTTTTGCAACATGCTACATGATGACCAAAAGGAAACTGTATGACAAAGAACAGTATTCCATTTAATATCAAAATGTTTCATACATTTAAGGGTCATGAAGAATCAATACGTTAATTGAGTTAATAGTGTTCAATTACACCCATATATTGGCCTCTTCGTAACAAGCATGGCTGCCATATCTATTTTAGTGACATACTGGGTTTTCCAGTATCTTAACCGTGCCATTCAATAGTCGTAGTTTCCTTGCTGATTATTTAAAGATTAATTTCATATCACGACTTAAAGAAAATGAACCCAATGTCCGGTAATTGTTGCCTACACGATTTTTTCCTCTTATAATGTCCTTCTTTAAAGACACATTTCTACGGTCAAATGTTTAATTTCATGTTTGATAAAGGAATGTTTACGTGTATTAAGAACCAAAATTATTTGGGTAAAATTCCATTTTTTTTATTATTTTAGATAAAAGTTACTGCGAAAAAAACATATTTTGTCCGGTAATATGTAGGATCCCAGTACAGTTTTATTATTTTGAGAAAACCCCTGAAAATTATCAGTAGTCCATCGTCCGCTGTCCGCATCGGAGTAAGTTGCAAAAGTCTATTAAACAGAAATGAACAAACCATAGCGACATTGTATGTAGACAGTACCTTAAACTTATATGAGAACATTGCTTTAAAAATAAAGTCATACAATTATTTTAGTAAGCAATTACAATGAAGTCATTCAACAAAGCATGCAGAATGGCAGTCAATTTAATGCAAAAAAATGTTTTTTAATTAAGTGTTTTTATCAAAGGATTACACAAATGGACCTTAACATGAAAATGGATAAAGATAATGTTCCTATTATTTTAAATACAAAATATTAAAACATAAAACTATGTTAAGAACGAACAAAAATTAATCCTTAATCATCTTTCAATTTTACATGTATTAAAGTTAATTGCATTATCAAAAAAGGATAGCTAAATGAACCTTTTCCGTACAACCTGAAATTCATCAAAAGGCTTTAAAGTCATATGAATTTGTTTATCAACAAGGTTGATATTATATGGGACAACTGCAGATCTAATCATTTACCTAAAGATTTCTGTCATATTTTTCAGAGACAACAGTATACTAGCTCTAGAATGGAAAGATGTGTCATCAATCTAAACATCATTTTTAGCTCGACTTTTCGATAAGAATAAGAAGAGCTATTGTAGACACCTGAGCGTCGGCGTAACCAATCATCTTAAAGTTTTTGAAAT
This sequence comes from Ruditapes philippinarum, assembly GCF_026571515.1. Classification (NCBI taxonomy): domain Eukaryota; kingdom Metazoa; phylum Mollusca; class Bivalvia; order Venerida; family Veneridae; genus Ruditapes; species Ruditapes philippinarum. The sequence continues at coordinate 109,021 of NW_026853012.1, read as the reverse complement.
ACCTAAAATATATTTCAAAGTTCATTGAAATATTGCTTTGAAACTTTGCACACTTGTTAACCATCATGACCAAAACCTGTAGACAGGAGGAGGTTACTGTATCAAGCATTTTGACAGAATTATGCCCTTTCTCGACTTAAAATTTACGTCAAAAGTTTTGTAAAACATCAAATATTTTCAAAGTCTATTTCATATGGCTTTGAAACTTTGCGCACTTGTTTACCATCATGACCCAACCTTTAGACAGGAGGAGGTACTTATATCAATTATTTTGACAGAATTATGCCCCTATTTTGACTAAGAATGTATGTTAAAGTTTTTGTAACACCTCTAATATTTTCAAAGTCCATTTACATATGGCTTTGAAACTTGCACACTTATTAACCATCATGACCCCGATTTGTAGACAGGTGGAGGTGCTTATATCAAGTATTTTGACAGAATTATGGCCCATTTTTTAGTTAGAATTTACGCTAAAGTTGTTGTAACACCTCTAATATTTTCAAAGTCCATGGACATATGGCTTTGAAACTTTGAACACTTGTTTCACATCATGACCCTAACCTGTTGACATGAGAAGGTAACTGTATCAAGGATTTTGACAGAATTATGCCCCTTTTTTCGACTTAGAATTTACGCGAAAGTTTTTGTAACACCTCAAATATTTCAAAGTCCATTGATATATGGCTTTGAAACTGTGCACCCTTATTCACCTTCATGACCCAAAACTTTACAAAGGAGGAGGTAACTCTACTGGCTAGTTTTAAATCGAATATAAGTAAATAAATTTGAATTTTGAGTGGAAACAAAACTTGTGTTTTTGTTTTCTAATTTTATAACAGTTTACAACTTAGTCGGCTCCAGACAAGTCGAAATGATAGCTAAATAATATTTAGTTTAAGAAAGTTTGCGGTCGATCGTAAATAATGTTATGTTCACCCATTCATCTTTTAATTTGATTATGTTAAGAAGAGACTCAACAGTGATACATTGAAACCTACGAAATGTTTTACAAAATGTCTGATTGACCTACAGGAAATTGTCGATATCATGAACGAAAATGACAAAGTTCATTTATAAATTGAATAATTGATAAAGCTTGGTACTAATGGTTGATGGTCGCTTTGAAAGTAAGCATTTAGCCACCATTTATGTCAAATGTCATAGACGCACTTGTCTCCAAGTTAAAAAAGCCTTTTGATAATGTATGTAAGAATCATGTACATCGGCCGATTCCTGGATTTTATTTAGTAAAAGCTGGACACTGGATAAGTCCTAAGACTGACAGCACTCACCAAAACTAAATATACACGCGAGGCTTGATTTGATCACTTACAAACAAAACTAGAAAGATATAAAAAAGCACATGTACATAAAAAAGAGTGCCCTCTGACACTGTATTACGAGGTCTGTGACATATTTGTAAACACCCTTGCAGAATATTCAATACATGAATATGCACGAAAAACACAAGGAGTATAGCACGAATAACTTGATTATATAAGCAAAATAGACATCCATGGTACACTGAACAACAATGGACATGAAAGACTTACTCCTCGAAATTATATTTTTTTCTAATTATATGATTTTTGTTCAGGACTTGATATTTATAACGCTCATAAAGGCTTTTATCGGTGGAATGAAAAACTGGAAAAGCATTTTCTTTTAATATTTTGTTAAATCAGGCTTGATCAGATACCAAAAAGCACATTTGTATTGCGTAGCAATTCAGAATTCATTTTTAAAAACAGAAATGTAACAGTTGTTGTCAAAACAGTATCAGAACTTTGATCAGTACAAATCACTTGAAGAAGTAGTTCACAAAGATAACATACATTCAACGCTATCAATTATAATTTGGTACATAAAACTAATCACATGACTTCATCAAGGTTTAAGGGGCACGGTCGATGTGGTAAAATAATACTGATACGTAGATATAACTTTAAATGGTTTTAATAAATTGTATACATACACTATAAGATTGAAAGTAAGTGACATTGAAATATATTAGTTGGCCATAACATTTTGTTTAAATATTTTTGCAATTTAACAAAATCGATTGAAAACAAATGCTTTAAAAACGAAAAATCAACGAGACATAGCAACATTTTATGTATTTAAATAGTACCTTAAGAAAATTACTTTTGGTAATATTGTTATTAAATCATTTCTGTAAACAATTACAAAATGCAATGAAGTCATTCGAAAAAAAGCACACAGAATTGAAGTAAATGTAATGTATATTTTTAAATTTAAGTGTGTTGTTTTTATTAAAACCTTTACAAAAATGGACCTAAACATGAACATGGGTATAATAATTAGGATTCCTATTATTTTAGATGCTAATTCTTAAACCATTAAACAGTGTTGAACGATACAAAATGGATCTTAGCCTTAAAAAATCTTGCAATTATACATAATTATATTAAAGTTGATTGCTGTATCAAAAAGGATGGCGTAAATGGCCTTAACGGTACAAAGTAACATTCATGATAAAGCTTAAATGTCATATGACTCTGTTTACCAACAAGGTTAATTTTATTTAGGACAACTGCAGATCTAATTATTTACAATACGATTTTGTCATATTTTTCAGAAACGAAAGTATATAAGCATAAAAATAGAAAAAGGAAAACACTTTTTGAATATAAAATATGCCTAAACAACAAACATCAGGCACATACACATTTTGCTTTGCCTAACTTTAAATTAAAAGGGTGGTTAAGGAAAAAAAAGAAGGAAATGTAGGGATGCTAAATTATTAAAAGAAACTATATCTATATCTATTCAGTAAACATTTTTCGAGCATATCCACACCGAATTATGTCAAGTATAGCCAGGAATTATCACTAAAAGGCAAGGTTTAAATAAAAAAATAAGTAAATCAACTTGAATTTGAATGTGAACCAAACACGTGTGTTTCATTCTTTTTTTTATATATCAGTTTATTAAAACCTATGCTTAAGCTGAAAATTGTTCAATCTATGGAATGGAGAGAAAACATTCTGACTCGACTCTTTCGATTGCCATCAATATTATTTATTACATATCAAATTCATTGACGTATCTCACAAAGTTTGATACTACCATCCCTCACAGTGAAGTTTGGGCGATTTTGAAATAAATTGTCACCAAAAGATAAAATTTCACCACAGACTTGTACATTTATATGAAACATGGTGATATGTAAATACAGGATATCAAATGAGTGTAGGTTTAATACTTTTATTGAACGAGTTTAATAAAATCATATCATGCGAGTCTCTGAGCCTTTATGCGACTTCAATAAATTTAGTATTGAATCTACACAATTATTATATTCTATCTATCATATATATAAAATTAGAACAGTAATCTTTTTAAAATAATCTTTCACTGACACGTCTGTAGTGCAACGCTAACATTATTACAAATGTATTATGACTTTAACGCTATGTTTATACATAACGCAAATAGCGTTACGTCAAAGTATTATTACACATGTATATTTCGTTTTTAATAAATGGCTTAATAACACTTCTACGCTGCAGTTTATGTGATAAATGTCTTGTCCAACGACAAATAGAAACCCAAACTTTTTAATAAAGTGTTTGCAATGTTTGAAATGAACTTTGTATGATCAAACATGATAAAAAGACCTATTTCAAGCAAATATGGGAATCACAACATGATGTACTTGTTATCCACCTTTGAATTTAATGTCTGAAGTATTTTTGGCCACTTCAATGGCAAATTATTTAATATGTATGTCTAACAAACGTTATTGTTACTTCTGGTTTATTCATTGCAGCTCTTTCTTGGTCACAATAGAAACATGGAATTCGATAGAATATTCGTGTTCCATTCGTTAAGTTGAATTGGTAAAACAATAATGAGTATTTTGCATAATCACTGGAATGGAGGTATGCTAAATGGAATCGAGAAAATAGGTTTTGCTTACCTTGATTGTGAAATAACGGTCCTTAAATAAATTGTTATAAAATTTTAGGGCAAGATTGATCGAACACGAGGATGATGAGCCACAAAACATTTTCGCTAAAACCTATTCTGTCTAATCATAATTTATGCAAATTTTAGATGAATCATATTCAATGTCTACAGGTAACCATAGCACACTAATTCTTAAAATTTCTCGGAAAAGGAGAGGGCTTCTAACATGAACTACTTTACATTCGTACTTTGTGACCAGGTATATGTATTAAAGCACTTTGATAACTCTTCTGTCCCTTTTATGCCTGCTGCCTCTGTAAATTAAAATACTACTCCACTAATTGTTTTACAGCGTATTAAAACAAAACTTTATTTCATGATAATAAAATAATGAAATGTTAAACTCCGAGATATTGGTCATTCTTGCTGCTTTTTGGAACAGTTTTGTGGGTGTGAGTGGACCGTTTAGTGATAGCTTTGAAGTCTCGTCCACAAAACCTGGCAATTGATATGCTACTTCATTTAACATTTTCCCTTATTTAGACGTGTTTTGACGGCTTTTTGTCCCCTTCCCTTTTTGAGGCCTCAAACAGTGAAAAAGATACCCTATTTAGGCCCCAAACACTGTTCTTCATTTGAGAAACGTTGTTAAAATAGTGACCAGATTTTTGGCGCGGCCCCCAATCAAAATGATACATCAGGGGGTTGCCAGAAGGGGGATGTGCCACCTTCTGGTTTTGAGGTTTGAAGGGGGTGGCGACAGTTCCCCTCATCGCCAAGAAAAGTTTGGACATGTAACAGGCTAAAAATGGCCTCGGGTCGAACTTAAGGTGACGTGTAACTAACGCTGAAAAGCCTTTAACACTATCTCATTGCATTGAAAATTGCATGACTTTCAAATCTGTTTTTTTTTTTAAAAAAACAAAAAAACAATGCAAAATAGAGATTTTTGAGAGGTCCCCCCCCCCCCTTGCAATGGTAACCGGAAATTTAAGATTGAGCATGTTGTTACAGAGGTTATGGTTCAGTCAACATATGTGCCAAGTGTCATTAGTATTGAAGTATTTTTCATAGTTTTATAGCAGTTGGAACTTGTAATAGGAGGCTTTTCAATGAAAACGGCCATTTTTCGCAATATGCTCATGGGGTAAAAGGTTAAAGTACATGTAATATAATTATGTACATTATCACTAAGTTTGCATAATAATGCGACCACAAACGCATATTCACTTATTGAAAACATTCGATTAAACTATCGATTTTTAATGTTTCTTTATGTTTTTTTTGTTTGAAGAAAATTATAATGCGACAATTGCGATTCAAATTTTAATATGTACAACTAACATGCTGTTAGCAAGATTCTAAAAACACAAAAAAATAACGAGTTCCTTAAATCACGAATATAATCTGATTTATAGTCATCACTTTTCACCGCAACATGCTTATCATCATGCTTAATAGCAGCAATAACATTTTAATACAATTTAAGCTTTAAAGTTATCTCATCAATCCTAACGTGGGTTCTAACCGCGGTAAGTCTATCATAATATACCGGTATATTGCCATATCGATGCACGTCTTAATTTGTCCTTCTAGTGGCAAACTTGCATTTAATGTATGACAGTAAATGTTGTAGCGTAGACATTTTTATTTTGCATGATATATGCATACCAATTTTGTATATGTTTACGAATGGATAAAAAACTGTTTACTTAAAAGTGAATTGGTTTGGTTTTAATTAGCTTTATTACTTCAAATAGTCCATGAATATATTTAATATTGTCCGTACTCTCATATCTAAATCAGCTCAATAGACCCTCTGCATTGCTCTGAAAGACAATTCCGAATATTTCCGGTATATATCAAAAGTACGATTCCGTATATGCAATGTATATGTAGAAAATACGATTCCGTATATCCCCTGTATATGTAGAAAATACGGTTCTGTTTATCCTCTGTAAACATGTATGTTATGTAAAAAATACAAACCTGTATATCTCAAAAATACGGCTCCGTATATCCACTGTATATCTATAGTATATAAGAGAAAAAGGGCATTGATAAAGTCCTTATACGGGATTTTTATCTCTGTATACTACAAAAATACAATTAAATGTACATACATGTATGTGGAACAAATACGGAATTCCGTATATGCCTGGTCCATATATGGTCATCCCGTATACCCGGTGTTCCCTATACGGACTCGTATACTTGGACCGTATATTCGACAAATACATTCCATACACGCCCGTATATGTTAAAAATACGGGACCGTATATTCCCGTATATAAGTGTATTTTTCGCAGTGATGGTAATTGAGTTATGCGGTCATTGCATAAGTGTCCATGAAATAAGAAGAACTTCAGGATGTGCGAAGTATGCCCAAGGTTTGTAGTAAAATCACTAGTTGGAATCGCATTTTGGATATTCTTAAAAAAACTCCGTTACAAACACAGTAAGATATCATCACATCGCACAAAGTTATCCTTCAACGCTACGAGTATTTTGAGAACGGGAGCAGTGATAGCAGAGTGAATGCAAATGAATATTTTGTAGTTTCCATTGAGTTTGGAAGGCAGTCTCAGTGTTGCCATTGTGTCCCTTACGCACGTGTGAGCCTAATCTAGCAAGATATTTTTAAACTTTGCATGATAAGCAGAAAACATTGATAAACAATATGGAACAAATAGGGGCCGCGGTCCAAAATTTTTGTCATCTGACCATTAAAGTTAGTTCTTCTTTTAGTCATTGTAATCAGTATGGAACTTAAATTCAACTATATCTTTATCTTTATCTTATTCCTCTTTGCATGTTTATTTTCAGTCGTTTTGCAAATGATTTTTTATCAAGTATGATGCATATTTATTCTTAACAGAGGTCATAACTTGAAGTCATTTTGCATAAACAACTATAGAATACAATATTTTGTACAGACTTTCAGCAAATTTTGTAATTACGAAAGCAAAGAAAAAATGAATAGTTTGGTACAGTTTTTAAGGAACCTTCTAAAATGGTATATAATAAGCATTTTAGCCGATATAATAACGAAGACACTACAAGATGCGTCTTTAAACTGTTCTTCCATTTCGATTTGGAATCCTCCATTTTAACAAACACGTGTGTTTGATATATAAAAATTTAACGAAATTATGACGGTAAGTCAAAGCAATAAATAAGTTTTAAATTCGTTTTTGCAAGGTAAAAACCCTTTTCAACTTAGAAATGTTTCGCAGAAATTAGCAAATGATGTATGATATTATGATATTATAATAACTTGGACTACATTATCTGAAACAAGTTTCATGTAAATATATTAGTGTCTGTCCAATATTAAAAATCAAATACATTTTAAGGGGTGGGAAATAATGTTCAAAATTCAAATATAGGTCATTTTACATTTAATGTTTTCTTGAGTTTTGCTTAAATATTTCTTTTACCATTTTATTTCTATTTGAAATACTATTTTAACCATAATCTTTGGAAAAGAATTCAAAACAAAGAGCAATACATTTTTTCAATGAAATTATTTTGTTTCGTAAATAGAGGATATTGAATGGGTATGGGTTCAATACTAAATTTATTGAAAGAGTTGATAATATTTGAATATATGAATTACATCATGCGAGCCTCTGGCGAGCAAAGTATTTTTTATCCTACAAGTTAAATAAATTCAGTAATGAATCTATACGAATATAATTTTCTATTTATCACATATCCCTCCAAAACAAATTGTTTGAAATACAAAAGAATCATTATTCATTGACGCGCTTAAAGTGTAACGCTAACATTTAGCGCACATTTACGCTATGCTTGTTTTACGTAAATGACGTCGCGTCATAATACGAGATATGTCTGACCGGGCAATACAGTTTTATGAAGTTGCAAAATTATCACGGATATGTTATAAAAGGCATTTATGAGTTGTTAACCTAAAGAAAGCTGCCTGGATGACTCAACCGCTCAACAATGAGTATATAAGACAAAAACTAATTAAAATATTTATTTAAGTAATGACCAGTCATCAATGAAAATTAAAACAACAAATTATCACCTACCTTAGAAATGAAATGTGATTCCCACAGCAAGTAAGTTATTTCGTAGACTAAATCATCTGAATATCTTCAATTCGAAAATCATTTTCTTTAATTTATTAAACATATAGACAATTAACATTTTGTACGGTTATTTAACCATTTTAATGCTATAAGTGCAGTATCTATAACGGAGTATTACTGTGCAACACTAATATCGCGTTTGTTTAGTCACGCGATGATAATAATAATCTTGTGCAATTGCAAACATTTAAGTTTTATCTCTCTATCTAATTAGATATGTCTTGCGGTTGTTTAATAGAACATACCTGTCAAAATATTTTTTGTAAAGTAATTAAGTTGATAACTAACTTTTGGGAAGCTCAGCAGGGCAGGTTGTAGGGCTACGAACTTATGAGCCAGAGGTAGTTTTGTTAAAGTATTGCATGTTTATTGGACATTCATTTAATCTTATTAACCCTTTTTATATTTTTGAAGCTGCTAGATACACCCCTATATATAGTATTTACAATGGTGTCCATACTCATTATGATATATGATGTCATTTTTCAATTTCAATTGCAAGGTTGTTCTCTTGATTCGAAAGGAAAGAAATATTATAATAAGATTCCTATAATGTCCCTTTCCTGGCAGAAAAAAAACTTTTACAAACATCAGTGTAACGTTTAAGTAGAATCCAAATCACAAGTGTGTTTGATATTTTGGCAACATTCGCAACAAGTTAACATTAAAGCCATTAACAAATAAAAAAGGAATCCCCACGCTCCACATGTTACATGTGTTGCTTTCAACCAGAAAACAACGTACTAAGTTCTTAGACTCAATACCGTATAGCCTGATAACTAATACTTGTACATTGGTACATGCACATTTACAGCAGTGGTTTAAAAGAAACAAATGTAGATTAATGTCTCAGTCACAAATAACAAACGGCCACCGGGCGGTGTCTGCATCTCCTAGAAATCGCAATATCGGCCGGCGACCGTCCGGTGGCAGTGACAATCGGACGGCATCCGCTGAAAATTTTTCCCAACGTGCGGACGTCGTCGAGTTTTAAGTACATGTTCAATTTAAAAGCTAACGGCTTCCAGCCGATCATTTTTAGGGTCAGTTATAGTTTTTAGATCGGACGATTGATTTTGATACAAACCACACCGTCCGATTTAAAGGCACTCGGGCGGGCATCGCCCGGTCTCCGTTTGGTGCTCGAATAGACACTGGTTGGCGATCGGGATCGCCAGGTACCAGGCCGATTTATGAACAAACAATCATCGTTTTGTCGTCCGTTGACCGAACGGCTTGAGTTTATTGTAATTTGGGATTGAGTTTTGTGTAATTGCCTCAAAATTTATATTTAAATTCCTTTTGATTTAACATAAAATTTCTCTTCTACGATTATTGTTAAGGCAAAAGCAAACTATAATTGTTGAAGACATAATTAGTTTGTGTCGGTGAAACCATGGATGCCTTCTTTCATTGTATATTGAAAATTGACTGATTTATAAAGAATATCATAAAATGTCAATCCTTTACCACCTGACGCCCACGCGGCGACCGTCCGACGCCATTTATGATCGCGCAGGCGTTATCCGGACGCCTGACCCTTGTGCCATCGTTTATCCCCGTGTTATTGTAACAGGCGACAAAATGGGGACGAATACTGGAATCTTTGCATTTTTTTCTGACCTCCAGCAGGTGAATGGTTTTGACCTTGGTGTTGCTTTAAGTAAACACACGAAGTTAGCCCAAAAATAGTTTTCCTGTTTCGGCTAAATTTACAGAAACAGAGTAGTAAACAATTAATTTTGATAAGACCAGAGTTAAAATAACTGCAATTGTCCCATACAGAATAAAATAGCCATTTTGTATAATAATTTTATGCCTTTTTTCATATCACCATGATTAAGAATAGGCTAAGTGGTCATAAGATACACATGGGACATCCGTAGCTGTGTTGTTCAGATCAATAATTTCAATGCACTTGTCCCTCGTTGCTGTGGTTTCGAATCGCGTAAGATACTATAAAGTACTTTATGAGAGGCAATTGTCCAGCAACCTTACAGAACGTCGTTTGTTCTTTAAAAGTTAATGCTTGTGTACGAAATTAAACAAGAAAGGGCACCTGAGGTCTTCCTTTACCACGTAAAGGTAGAAGAGTCGCATTATTACATTTTAAGTTTTGGTACGACGTTAAATCCAACCAAACATAGTAAATACATGAAATGTATTATTAATCTTATTATGCTTATCACTATAATTCTACATGTATCTCCGTTTCTTATTAAAAAGGACGTTTTTTTTACATATTTTAAGTGAAACTGAACGATTTGAATCTCTTATGCTAGTATTTATCTGTATTATATGTTCTATCTGAACAATGATTTTAATATTCATTGTATTTTTAATGAAAATTTAATACATATATCACAAAGATATAAAATATTTTTAACTTTCTTAAATTTATCTCAAATCGTTATTTTTACCTTTAATAAACGTATAATAAAGACATGTCTTTCACAAAACTATTCACAAACTGCTTTTAATAGAAAAGAACGTGATCCTTTTATTATCTTTAAATTATCTTCACGAATTTCAACTCAATGACACTCAAGATAAAAACAACATTCTGAAGTTGAACAAACTTAAGTGTGTGGTAGAAATTAAATGCATTAAAACCAAGTAAAGCTCTTAATGTTATCATCAAGGTATTCCTTAAATGATAAAACATAGACATACAAAAGGGTTATATGGAATAAACATCCAAAATTGGTCATTATCCCATTACGTTATATACACGCCTTTTTCAGCCCCCCCCCCTTTTTGTTGTCTCAAATGGTGAAAAATGCCTTATTTAGGCCCCCGACACTTGTTTTTGTTTGAGAAATGTTGTTAAAAAAAGTGACCTCTTTTTCGGCGCGGCCCCCAATCAAAAGATACATCAGGGGGTTGCCAGAAGGGGGATGTGCCCCCTTCTTTTTTGGGGGGGGGGGTTGAAGGGGGCGGAGTCTCCCCGATCGCCAAGTTACTTTTGGACTTGTGAGAGGCTATAAATGACCCAGATTGATCATAAGGTAACGTGTAACCAACGCTGAAAAGCATTTGACTCTATCTCAATCCATTGAGAAGTTGCAGCACTTTGAAATCAATTTTGATGGAAAATATCAACGCAAAACAGTGATTTTTGGCAATTTTGAGATGTCCCCTTGTTGCCATGGTAACAGAAAATTTAAGCCTGAGCATGTTGTTGCAAGGGCAATGGTCCAGTCAACATTTGTGCTAAGTTTGATTAGTGTTGAAGCAGTTTTTGCCGGCTCGCCACGGCGAGCCGGTATTACGATAGGATTTTACTGAGAAACAACCTAAAACTCCGAATCAATCCAAAAATTTAATCGAAGCTTAGCTTCCAGCTTTCTACAAAATTTATCTATCAGGGCTAGGATCCAAAATTATTTAGCCAATCAAATTTGATCTTATATAGCGTCAAAAAACCTTCAATTTTCACGCCATTTTTAAAAAGCAGCAAGTATTGTTTTGAGCGCAAAGATATATTGATGATTAAAATGTTTGTTTTCATGGATTCTTTTCAGTAAATCATATTTACACTGACTTTTGATTTAGCGATTTCACCAGTCCTGTTTACTCTGTAGTAAGTTTTCGTTTGTTTAATTAACATAAACGACATCTGGTTCTGTGCATTTTTTTTCTTTTTCCTTTTTTCCGGTCATTTTATCCTTTCCGGTATTTAGTGTATGTATTTACTGGCCGGGATCCGGGACGCCCGGGATCCGGGATCGTTTACGATAATAAGGGAAAAAACTAATAAACTATATTTGTGTTGATTATTGTCGTAATGAAAGGCCATTAAACGTTAAGTTTTTTTATTGTATGTAATGAAAGTTAAATTGATTTAACTTAGGATATAGATATATTTAGAGCTATTTATTAACAAAATCACAATACTTATAATTATATGCCTAATTAATTGGAAAAATCAAAGACTATATTCTTGAATTTGTCAAATCCTGGGATCCCTATATACGATCCCAGCTTTTCTGAAAACAATATTCTTGAACTGTCCAATTCCTTGGATCTCTTAATTTTTTAATATGATCCCGGCTTTTCTGAAAACTATATTCTTGAACTGGTCAATTTCCGGGATCCTATTTTTTTAATAGGATCCCGGCTTTTCTGGCTGAATTGATAGACAACTTGTGTTTACTTCAGGACTTGTATCTGTCACTTATTCCAATACTAAATAACATATTACAACTTAACTTCGTATAAAGAGACATTTTTATGAATTCTACTTATCTATTTTTTTTTTCTGGTCAAGGTCAACAGGCCATATAGTAAATGTGCATAGACATAGGGACTTCATTCTATCTGTTTACATCTTAATTCATATATACTCATATTCCTCTTTGTTAAACTGAGAGACTGAGAGAACTGGCTTCCTTAACTTTATATGTCACTTTTATTTTGATGTTCGCTGAAGTCTTTTCAGCTAACAGAACTGTCATTTTTACATTTAAACACGCCCCTGGAAAGAAATTACGAAGCGAGTCGCTACTAGCTTTTTTAAAAGCTAACCTTGTATAGTATTATAGCAATTTGAACTTGTAACGGGGAACTTTTCAACGAAAACAGCCATTTTTCACAAAATACTCATGAAGTAATGGGTTAATGAAAAAAATCAAAAAATCTACAAAACAACAATTTTTCTTTAAATTTATATGACAGGCCATGTTTAAACATGAAAAAACGCGATTTAGGGTAATTTCAAGTATTTTCACCATTTTCTGTTAACCCATTACGTTATATACACGCCTTTTAAAGCCTTTTTAACCCCCCCCTTTTTGTTGTCTCAAATGGTGAAAAATGCCTTATTTAGGCCCCCAACACTTGTTTTTGTTTGAGAAATGTTGTTAAAAAGTGACCTCTTTTTTGGCGCGGCCCCCAACCAAAAGATACACCAGGGGGTTGCCAGAAGGGGGATGTGCCCCCTTCTGTTTGGGGGGTTTGAAGGGGGCGGAGTCCCCCTGATCGCCAAGAAAATTTTGGACTTGTGAGAGGCTATAAATGACGACAGATTGATCATAAGGTAACGTGTAACCAACGCTGAAAAGCATTTGACTCTATCTCAATCCATTGAGAAGTTGCAGCACTTTGAAATCAATTTTGATGGAAAAAATCAACGCAAAATAGTGATTTTTGGCAATTTTGAGATGTCCCCTCGCTGCCATGGTAACAGAAAATTTAAGCCTGAGCATGTCGTTGCAAGGGCAATGGTCCAGTCAACATTTGTGCCAAGTTTGATTAGTGTTGAAGCAGTTTTTATAGTATTATTATGTAGCAATTTGAACTTGTAACGGGAGACTCATGAAGTAATGGGTTAAAAAAAGTCAATAGCTCCGAAACTTTCCATTCAATCTCCTTTCTTTATGTGCCTAATCACAGACCTCTGATCACTGAAGGTTAGAAATACAACAATGAGTACCGAAAAAAACCTTTGTAGTCAGATTTCTTTAAAATAAATATGCAATGAGCCCCATGAAAAGTCGTTCCTAGTTTATATGTACATCACTGGTTATATGTATATGTATGCATTGCATCTGTTTAGTTCTTTAGTTCAGTCATTTTGTGTGTATTACTTCATTTCTAGTGAGACAGATATTTGTAAATGTCTTAAGACTACACAGTTTCATCAAATGGATTTTCAAAGCAAAAAGCTATTTTACATAATATAATTCGGCTTTATATTACTTGGACAGTGTTGAAGACAATACCGGTATATTTCACCACAGGAATTTTAAAATCAGACATTGTGTAATCATATGTGACTGATTTTCTTTTTAAATATACTGGGCGAAAATTGAGAGGGCCAACACCCTACAGAAGATCGATGGTTCCTTTTGATGTGTTATTTGATAGTATCCCTTTGAGATGTAAACTGAATATGCTGATATATTCTTTATTTAATCAGAACAAAACTTATGTGCAATCAATTACACTGTGCTAATAACTAACCAATGGCCAGTCAGAAACCATTTCATTTTATATAAATAAAATGATTAATTTTCCAAGCAAAGGAAAAAAGGTGAAATGGTGACATGGAGATGAAAAGATTGAAAACAATGTAATCTAATACCATTTGCTGGTTTTAGGCCGTAAAAAATGACGGTCTCTGCAACGACTCTATTCAGAGGAATAATAGAAATGATAATAAACAAATAAAAATAAACCTCCTGCTCTGTCAAAAAATGAAAATAAAAGTAATAATTATAATGATGATGAAGAAGATAATGATGCGATGATGATGATGATGCTGATAATAATAATAATTTTAATTCCTCGGTATGCCAAGTTCGGCTCCATTACCGGTTTTGTTGTCTTTTCGTTGTAAATGGCCACAAATAATTGGCAATAAAGGATACATGCCTCTCACCATTTTTTACAATATTCATGACAACTTTCAAAATATTCCATGGTGCACAGTATAGAATAGATAAAGGAAACTTGACATAAGGTATCATTACCTCAGATCCCCTTTCAAAATTCTATTCTATTTTGTTCCGCCCATTGTTTTCTCGTTTAGGGCACACGCATTTTTTTACTTGGGGACCATATGCCGCTTTTCATGGAGTAGCACTTACATGTCACATTGAAGGTTCCATGATAACCGCCATATGAACACATCTGCGGATATTTCAAAATTCTAAATTTTACCAGTTCAAGTTAAATGTTGAATTCTGCTTAAGGTGACAACAGACACTTTCCGTGGTACTTACATAAATGTCATTTAAACAAAGTTATTTTAGTAATAATTGTTATTTATTTAATCTTTGTGCATTAAATGTCGTTGATCATCATAAAAAATAACATATTTGAAAAAAATGCCTTTGTAAATGATTGATTTTGAATAAAAATCCTAAAATTTTAAATCGTCATATCAAAGTCATTTTTTAATTTTTTGTCATCAAACTTTTTGAAAATAACCATACTTATAGTATCTAGGGAACCGTGTCTCAAATTTTTTCTATCTTTTCTCAAAAAAATATTACGTAACGTCAAACATTTTATGCGACTTTTTTCACCGTACATAATACGTAATTAAAGATAATTAAGTCGCCTATTGAGCAAACAAAAATCCCTGACACGGTTCCCTCCGTAAATGAATTTCCTTTCATGTGCTTTAAACCGCATGTTAATTGCTTGATTATTAAAAAAGTTATGCCGATTCAAAGTTAGTCCGACCCGCATCAAACGAAGTGTCATAAATCGGCTGTTCTCTCTCGGACCCCTACGTTTCACGCTAAATAATTGCATAATACACAAATATCGCACCAAAGAGGGTCACAAGTTGCGGTAACATACTCTAACAACATTTTATGACCCAGTGACATCTGACCAATTAAAAAGCTGCTGATTAATATCAGTTTATAGCTGAAATTTCTTCAATTCTTAACGTGATTTACTGATCGTCTGGTATCTGTCTCACATGTCACGTGACTATCGGTAAAATTTGAGGCACTCAGTGGGGGGAAATGGACCGCATTTGCGCACCGCTAGCGGGGTATTTAATTGTTTCCTTTTTGAAGTTTATTATTATTATCATTAGCATTATTATTGTATTATACCAGTATCACTCTGCCTGTGTATTCGTGTATGAAATTCCGTTAAAATATAAAATAAAATAACAAAAAACTAAGCTTCTGACAGTCTTTTAAAGTCCATGGTAGATGTACAAATAAGCACGGGATATTATATATTTTTTCCACCAAATTGATAATGCTTCACATATTTTAAGAGAAATAAAAGGTATTGCTAGATCATTATGATCTGGCCTTCTTGACTTCTATTATGAATATCATCTATGCACGGCATAGAGATCCAGTTTCTACCGGGATAGTCTTTTAGACAATAAATTTCATACTTTGTCCCAGATTTATTAGTACTGTGTCCGATTTACTGGCGAACAATTTATTTTCACTGAAAATATATTTTAATATCTTTTTTTTTATTTAAAGAGAAATAATCATCCTTAGACAATCTAAAATGGTTTAGAAATTTGTCAGGGACACCTTTCCACAAGTCACATAGGCGTTCATATATAAAAATGTTGTCTGTTTTTGTTGTTGTTTTGCTTGACATTGTTAGAAAACGAGGTTGAATGTAAAGTAAGCCCTTGAATCCGTACAAAAGTCTATCAACTCAACGTAATATCTATCAGATTAACGGGACAGACACATTATTTTCACACATTATGGATATTTTAGCAACTACATTTTTAATCAACCCCGAGGTCGTGCGATTTGCCGCTATGCTTAATTATTTATGTTTCATACATTATGTTACGTACATTGGCCGACAATTTCTTAATTTATAAAAAAGGCTAAATGTTGAGATATTCATAAAAGATGTACGTTAGTTGTGCGATACATGTATTACGAGAAGTATGGACCAGTATGGACCTGTAATTCACGGATATATGGAACTACCGATTTCCCTCATTGATGCCTCAACAGGGGGCGGAGCGTTATCGATAATCGACAGGTTACGCGAATAGCAGATACAAATAGTATAGGTTACGTTTTAAAACGTTTAAAAACACATTTTTTGGACTAACTGCTTCCAAAATTAAATCACAAATGTGTTCAGAAAAGGTTGATAAATCTACTTAGCAAAAAATCTCATTTTAGGTATTTTCAGTGATAATTGACTCCGTTGTCACCTTAAGCCAGTGCTAGGGGGCGTGGACGGTAACTTGCACTTTCCAGTACCGTCTATGAACAGGCTCAATCAAACCGAGCCTGCAACATTTTCAATTTTGCCGCGTTGGGCTTTCTTTAGGGGTTCTTATTTCACTCTATTTTACCGACTTTGATATCAGATGAAGAACTTTTTGAACATTCTTTGTTATCATCCTTTTTCAAGCAAATCATGACTAAGATATTAATAGAGGATGGTCATACATGATTAAATTGTAACAAGCTTGATAACGATTCATAGAAATGTTCAATTAGAGAAATTGAAAAATTAAATGAGTCTTACAAAAGCTTGAGGTTTTCTTGTACCACTTTGAAGTCCGCATGAAATATATAACAAAGCATGATATGCCTTCATCACGATTCGTTCTGACTATTCCTTGGTTGAGAACAAAGCTTTTTTAAGCCACGGTTTCCTTTCAGAATTTTATTACACTTATATAATAGCATTACAGCCAGATCTTTACATGATATGTTTTTTTTCTTCAACATTTCTAAAGTGGAACATCCAAGGAAGTGAGATTAAGATTTTTACGTTAGATATGAAATGCAGTTATTTCAGGCGGGTGATTTTAGACTTGTTTGTTGGGCTTTGATATACGGCTTGGTCATAAGTTTAATTGGAGCTAAGTATAAACAATATTATTTCCATATCTACATTCTACCTTCCCCAGTTATTACATTATTTTACGTCTGCACTGATCCGGAATAGAGTATTGAATGTGTTCTCCAGTCTTGGTGTCTTTTTTAAACATGGCCACAAAAAGTACAATGATGGGTCTTTTCTCTCGTTTCATTTTTCTTCTCATAGCAACCAGATAATTCTACATGAGACATCTTTTAATAGTTCAAAATTTAACCATCCAAATCTATTCAAATAATAATTTGATGATATCGCCGAAGTGGTGCAATTAGACCTTTTTTCATGTAAACTTATTAATTGGAAAACGGACGAAGGACAGTGAATACACATAAGAGGAGAATGGGCTCTGAATGAATTAAACAAAGAATAAATGAACTAATTAAACATAAACATACGGTTAATCTGTGTATGTTTATAAACTTAATACGTGTAGTTTAAAGTTTATATCTGAATAAAATTATGAAAATATATTCTTATCCATGCTGACTATGTTAATGTATTTACCTAAAGAAAAATAGTAAAATATCATTAATTTAAAATTTGAATATTAGTTTAAACCTTATGTTTTGATTTTGACAAACCTTTTTTTTATATCTTATTTGAACCGATCTAGAATTGGCCTCATGGAACAAACCAATACTGGTGTCATATGAGGAAACATGGTCGTCACACTAGTATGATTCAAACGCGGTTGAATGGTAGAGAAAAAACAACAAACTTTATTTTTTGTTTTCCACACACACGCATATTTTATTTCCATATTCTAATTATTAAGTAGAGAATCTATATTTCAATATTCCTCGACAAAAAGGTCTATTCTTAATAACTGTTGCTTTATGCTATTAAATAAACTATGAAAAGAAAAAGTGAACTCAAAATTGAAAACTTAAAGATAAAATATTACGATTATAAATGCAATTTCAAGCAACATATATCTTAATATTGTATATGTTCGAAGTATTCTTATGTCATGAATTAAAATTTCTATCATGCCTTTACCTCAATATTAGGATAAAAACCACAACAACAGATATTCTAAAATAGCATAATTGACTACCGATATATATAAAAAAAAACTTGTAGAGTGATTATATGTTGTTGCTTTTTATATGTTGTAAACAATCTTTTCTGATTAATATACAATATGAATTTCAACTAACAAGCATTTACTGTCAACGTAAAGTAACTGCAAATGTCTTACCGAAACTTATTTGTTGTGTAAATTGGAAAAAAATTCTTGTACAAACCAGACCAAACAGAAAGTGTTAGATCCCACTCATTTGTAATCAGATATGATTTATTTCCTGGTTTAAACAAGACCACATATACAGGTAATATAAACAATACAATCAAGAAATGTGAGAAATAAATAGCATGTTTTAATGCATGTCTTTGAATGCAAATTACATGTGTTAATATCCATAATCATTTATCTTCCTACATAAATGTTTGACCGACTGCACGTTTACATGATATTTCAATTTCTATGATTGTAAAGTAAGCTGTAGAAAATAGATAGAAATATTGTCCATTGCATTGAACAAAAGATAACATATATCATGGTAAAAATGCAGATAAAGGCATTCTTCAAATAAATTCAAAACAATTACTTCTCGAATTTAACATTACTTTTGTAATATTTTATCAGGTTTTTGTTTTTACGAACCTAAAATAAATTCACAATACTACAGATAAACAAAATAAAAACCATTCACATATCATTTTAGACGGTACATACTCTTAAAAATGTGCATGTATCATTTGTAGAAAATGGAAGAAAAGTAACCAGCAAATTTAAAAATATAATTTCTTTCTCGTCAAAATCAAATATTATAGACTTTCTTTAAAATAAGAGAGATAATCGAGTCATGTGATCAACAAGATTCCTGATTTATTAGGTTGATGCACAAACAACACAATTAAGACAAGTGCTGATCACAAATCGCCCATACAAAAAAACAACAACAAAAACATTCCAATTTCAATTACTATTCTAACTTAAATCTCCTATTCAATCAAACCAATTTACAACGGAAAGTAATTACTAATGTTATATTATAACAAACTATATTTTAGGCTAGCATTCTAACTAAAGCGCAATTTTACAACCATAAATCAAAAATATACATGTATTATATTGATTTAAATCCAATTTTACAAGCATCAATATGCATGACAACAGTTAATTACAATTAGAAATTAAAATTTGGTAAGTTTTGTCATGTTATAATTGATGCACACACGCATTTTGAAACTTAATTATAATTCTAATAATGTTTACATAATTAAAAAGTAAAGTAATTTCCGTCACTTTTACTTCGTCAATCTATTAATCAATAAGTACTATTAGACAGTATATATGCAGAAATTCATGATATATATATTCAAAGATAATTTGTAACCAATAAAATAACAAAAAAAAAAAAAAAAAAAAAAAAAAAAAAACATAAATGTAACACAAAAGCTAAATCACGCCCGAAAAAACTTACAATCCACTTAAGAAATGTGGTGTCCTGAGAAACAAGTATTTCTAAATTAGAGCGAAAGACCGATTTAATCGGCTAATTGTAGGTAACGTTTATGCTTTTGTCTTTTTATTTATTTAAATTATATTCTCAATAATTCCGTGTAGACTTGTTGAAGGTTTCCAATAATCTTAGCCGTTTCGAAAAGAAAATTAAATTAAACAATGTGATGTTTAGCGTTAGTTTGCCGGCGTGTAAAATTATGTACCATAATTCTTAATATACTTTATACATAAATATTACATTGATTTAACATTTTTTTCTCAGTAGCTTAATAACTATCTCGCGTAAAGGAAAATTGGATGCTAACTTATTAGTATATAAGATAATAATCTAAATAAAATTATTATTTTCAGTCTTCAAATCAAAATGAATACCCCTTTATTCAACAATGCTAATTAAATGCGACGCTTCCTCAAATACTAGTAATATTACTTACAGAAAGTAAAATATAATTATTTTTATGTGTATTGTCTTTGCCAGAAGTTTTTCTATGTTTGTAATTGACCAAATCAAAATATTTTGGTGATTGCAAATAAACTTCAACTTAAAATATTGATCATCTTTATCATAATTAGCATCGCCGACATCACGCCAAATTTGATAAGCTATCAGTATTAATGTAAATGTATAAATTTATTTTACAATTATTGTAATATTTAACGATGAAAAGAAAATTATGATGTTCATCCCATTAATGTGTTTCATTGTCGTATCACGCAAACATATCAATGCACATCAAAGTAAGGTGCCGCATATGAAATGTAATTTCCGTTTAAAAGCTTTTAAATTAGCAATTGTCTGTAGTTTTATGTTTTTTGTGAAAGTCTTGTTTCACTATTTCCGCAGGTCACGTTGAAATGCTAATAGATCATTTTCAAATCAGAAAATGAAACTGATTTATGAGCATATCAGCAAAAAACTAGAGTAAATAGAGGATATTAAATTTTATGAAATACACGATTTATTTTCATCGAGTGGCATGAAAATAAACAATTAAAGAGTGGTGGAAGCTACGAGTGAATTATAATTATTTTCATGCCAAAAGATGAAAATAAATCATGTATTAATAGAAAACCTTGAATTTTCTGTTTATTCTATACATTTTACCCTTTATTACATTACAATTTGAAAGACATTGTGTAGTAGCAGAACTTTTTGTTTTACGAATCTATAGTAAATTCACAATATTACAGATAAACAAAATTAAAACCATCCACATATCATTTTAGAAGGTACATACGCTTAAAAATGTGCATGTATCACTTGTAGAAAAGGGAAGAAAGGTAACCAGCAAATTTAAAAATATAATTTTTTTCTCGTAAAAATCAAATATTATAGACTTTCTTTAAAATAAGAGAGATAATCGAGTCATGTGATCAACAAGATTCCTGATTAATTAGGTTGATTCACAAACAACACACCACAAAAGTGTCAATCACTAATCGCTCATACAAACAGAAGAAAGAACATTTCAATTTAAATCACCATTTAAACTTAAATCAACTGTTCAGTCAAACCAATATAAAACGGAAAATAATGAATAATTCTATATTATAATAAAATACATTCTAGGAAAGCATTCTAATAAAAGTGCAAGTTAACAATCATACATAAAAAATAAACATGTATGATATTGATTTGAACCCAGTTTAACAAACATTAATATGCATGATACCAGTTAATTACAATAAAAAAATAAATTTATTCAAAATTTAAATCCAGTTCCAAAGTCATATATTTATCTATATAAATAATAAAGTTTGCTGTTCTTTGCATAAATAACGTGTCGTTCATATTAAATCTGTTTAAGTACAAAACAATCATCATAATCATTCCAAATGGTTACATAACTTATCGGTATCGGCCGAATTACCGGAATCGACAATAATGTATCTGAATTTCCATAAAACATCATCTTTATTTATATAAAGAAACGTTTGCAGTATTTCTACCATTCGTTAAATACACAGCAACCTCTTTTGCAGATGCAACTTATTCATAATGCACAGTAAAGGTTTGCAAAACAACATACAGAAATGTCACCAAAACCCCACAAAAGGTGTATCGGTCGTTTAAGTATATTAAATAATTATATAGAACAAAACATATACCAGATGAAAAATCCTAGTAGAGGGTAAAATTCTTTAGAAAGTTAGTATATAAATTTGTAAGCCTAATGTTACAGTCATATATTACAGCAGAATATGATATAACCGTAGTAAGCAAAACCTTTAAATAAATGCCAAAGAATTTAATTTGAAACTGAAATCAATTTTATTTATCATACAATTGCTGCTTTCATATAATATATAAATGACATCTACAAAAACTACACAAATTTTAAATCTAAAAAGTAATAGGCCCTGCGTGATCAACAAAAGAAGAAACAAAACACAAAAGAATAAATAACGCAGTAAATAAACTTTCTATTTGACATTCCTTAGGTACAATATTTAGGAAAAATACATGTAGCTTTTGTTGGTGCGTTCTTCTATCAATTTCTCTTGTTAAAAAGTCCATTAAGAAAGTATCATTTAACTCTCCCCTTTCTGTCTCGTCAAATAAAATAATGACCTTTAAAAGTAATCTAACTTGAAAAATAGATTCAAGCAGAATAAATTGTGTCATCTCCATTTTTACCAAGGATCTGGTAACAAATTTCCTCGACAGATGCACAAACTCGTCTAGGGTATTCTATAAAATGTTTTTTTTTTTTAGTTTTTTTTTAATTTTTGTATTAACCACTTCGAATATTTAGAAGAGGCACGCATATCAGACGTTGGTACTACATGCATATCCTTATCAAGAACCCGTCAATTTGCAATTTTTTATGTGTTCTTATCTGCATATTCCGTTTGACAGAATATCTCTCTCTCGCTAAAATAAATGTTAAAACCTAGTCAATGTGACCATACCACGTGACTTTTCG
The DNA here is from genome assembly GCF_026571515.1 of Ruditapes philippinarum. Classification (NCBI taxonomy): domain Eukaryota; kingdom Metazoa; phylum Mollusca; class Bivalvia; order Venerida; family Veneridae; genus Ruditapes; species Ruditapes philippinarum. The sequence continues at coordinate 86,165 of NW_026853012.1, read as the reverse complement.
GGTACGGAACACGCCGATTTTTCACCCGATTCAGGTATGTTTTTTCTTCATAACTTATTTATTACTCAACCGATTTTGATCAGATAAGGCGCAGAGTACCCGTAATTATATAAGTTATCCACAGTATATCAAAATTCTGAAAACTCCTGAATGGTTTTTGAGAACATTCGAGTACAGTTTTCTTTTCATAGCCTTGGCCGAGGGGAACGGTACACACTCATTTGGCATAACATGCGATTTCTAGCAAGTCATATGTTTTTTGACACTATTTCATAGAAAGATACATGTTAAATCTGATATATTTACTATGTCCAATGTATCGAGTGAATGCAGTGATGTTTTAGCATATTTTCATAAAGTTATGTTGAAATGATACGGAACACACTGTTATTTCAAAAGATACGGTACACACACAATTTCTGTCTTTGAAACAATTCTAAAATAAAATGTATATAAAAAATAATTTCAATTATAAAGTGAATGATTTTTGGCTGTAAAATGTTAAAATTTTAGGGAGGGATACGGAAGACATTCAAAATTTTGTTTTGTTTTGATTTTCATTTGAAACAATTAGGTATATTCTTTTGGATTATAAAACGAATTATGAAATTCATGGACATCTGTTATGTGCGATTATTATTTTATATAATTTGTTTGTTCGAATATATAAATGACTGTCTAAACGTAGTATGAATATATAAACAAACAAGAAGTTAGGAGTAAGTTGGAAATATATGTTCCTTGCAAAATATTGTTTAATTTGGAGAAAAAACGCGGGTTTTGATGTAAGTGGATTTTTTAAATCACGGAAAGTTTAAAGTTTTTTCGGCCACATGATATTTGGTATGAATCATCTGCCAGGGTCCCAATCTAACTGCATGTATCTAAATTATCAAATTATTTACATATGGACAAATATATTTCGCAGTTACACGTGCAATCAAAATTAATAATTTGAAGAACCCATATGGGAACAAGGCCTGTTATATAACAAGGTAACCTTTACATATACATGTAAGGTATGCATGTTAGGAAATTTGGTAAAATTATGCTTATCTTGGATTTTCATTTCAAGATGCATTTAACACTTGAGTTCTTGGATATGTGTGCTTGCGTGTTTGTGTTAAAAATAAAATGATATTTTAATAATACCCATTTTGTCAATCAAATGCTATTGATTTTGGAGGCTGATTTCTGTTTTATATACTACATGAAGTAGGTACGAGACCACAAGTGACTTCGATGTTTCGATTTTTTATGTGAGAAAGTTTTCTTACTACCGTACAGAATGTCGGTCGTTTTACTCAGGTGCCCGTTCTTTCCTTTATTTAAACCCAAAGGGGCACTTGTAAAACACGAAAGTCGCCACATGATAATGTCAGTTTTATGAGCCGTGAATCCTAACCAAAAATGACCTAATTACATGAATTAAAAGTTATTTTTGAAGCTTCGTGCCTATGAACATTAAAAAATTAAGCAATGGCGACTACATTTTTATTTGTTTGGGTCGTCAGACCAAACAAATAATGGTAGCGAAATTTCAGGCTCTGATATGTTTATTTGCAAAATAAGAAAGTAGTCCGAACCCCTGGAAGCGGTTACTTAAAAAATAAGGGGCGATCACTGTGTAAAGATTGTCAAATGACGGCAGCATTAATTTTCAAGCCTTCTCGGGAAAAGAAAAGGTAGTTCCGATTGGTCAAAGATTTCAAATATTGTGTAATTCTTTACAGACATACATGTAATATTAAGCTCCATGATTATTTACATCAGTGTCAAACGAAATTAATAAGGGTTACAAACCCTAATTTAGAATGATATGGTTTTCTTCAGGCTGTTATCTTATAACTTCCCCGTGGTCGAGGGGTTACATGCTCGTTTATGAAGAGAGATGTCCTGAGTTCAAATCCAAGTTAAGGCAACTCCTGTTTTTTTTGGGGGTTTTTTGGGTTTTTTTTTTTAATTGTTTAAGCCAAATAAACAATGAATTACATATCAGTGTTGCACTAAGCCTTCTAGCCAATTTACTACAGTTATGACAATAGAAACAACATTGGTGGCACTATACAAAAACAAATTGGTTTACAATCTCACAGCCTTCACCTTTCTGACATTCTGAGACCCAAACAAATTCAGCGCCTTCTATGATTTGATTTAATTAAACATGACTATGATATTGCAAAATTGTACCTAATGACTTGCTTATTATTAACAAAATATAAATATATGTAAATTGTTATCAAGTATAATGATACTTTCCAGCGATTTAGGTCATGTCCTTGTTTAATTTTCAGGATGAAGCAAAAAGACATATCACTTAAACTAAAAGAAATAAAAAAAAACAACAATAAAGAACAATAAACAGAGCATTATATAACAACATTTTTTTCTATAGAGCGCAACTACCTGATTTTTTGAAGGTCGAAGTGTTTAACATACCCTAGGTGATTTTAAATACATGTAGGACAATTACATGGAGGTTGTAAATGTTAAGCGTGATCTCTTGAAATATAGAGTACAAATACATATAAACATTAAAAGTAAGCACTATGATACATTGCAAAACAGGTCCCTGGGTTCTCGTTTAGATTAATAAAATGTATAACTGTGAAAAAAATCACTCACATTATAAATGAAATTGAATTTTAATATATTTTATTTTAGAATTATTACATAGACAGAAATTGTGTGTGTACCGTATCTTTTGAAATAACAGTGTGTTCCGTATCATTTCAACATAACTTTATGAAAATATGCTAAATCATCACTGCGTTCACTCGATACATTGGACATAGTTAATATATCAGATTTAACATGTATTTTTCTATTAAAAAGTGTCAAAAAACATATGACTTGCTAGAAATTGCTTGTTATGACAAATGAGTGTGTACCGTTCCCCTCGGCCCAGGCTATGAAAAGAAAACTGTACTCGAATGTTCTCAAAAACCATTCAGGGGTTTTCAGAATTTTGATATACCGTGGATAGCTGATATAATTACGGGTACTCTGCGCCTTATCTGATCAAAATCGGTTGAGTAATAAATAAGTTATGAATAAAAAACATACCTGAATCGGGTGAAAAATCGGCGTGTTCCGTACCCGAAAAGTCACGTGGTATGGCCACATTGCTAGTTAAGATTAAGAATGTTGAAGAATACTTTTAACATTTGGTGGTGTGGACGTTGTTGTTTACTGTAGGATGAAGAAGATTCTTCATGTTTCTGGGTTTTAGCTTATGAATTCGATAGCGTATCCTTTAAAATTATGAGTGATACAGTCGTTTTGCTAGACCATACTATTGTTTGTCTCTTATTTATATGCAAATGCAAGAATATAATTATTGCTCATCAGATCAGCAAAATTTGAGCTGTCATGTTTTTCACCGTCTTTCTTTTTTGTTGTCTTTGATGCTTGGGAACGATCAGATGATTTCATAAAGGACTGGAATTTAATTTATCTATGCATGCTTTGATTTGCGGTTGAAGCTTCGCGTAAGACCGTTTTTTGCATCTCAGGCACGAAATTGTCAACACTTGTAAACAATGTGTTTAGCAAGTTGGATTACTAAATTGTTATTGTCCTAGAACTCAAAAGCCTCTAGCCATTTAAATTACAAATAAAGTAGCTTACTGGTAGCAATCTACCACAAAAAAAACATAAATTCTTAAAATCGTCATTTTCGGTATTAAATCCGCTGAAGAAACGGAAGAAGTAACATAGATTTATTAGTTTTTCAACATATTTTCTTGCATGTTTAAAACGTTAAGCGATATTTTTTTATTCACAATAAAGTAAAGCTTTAAAGTTCCTATATTCTGTAAATGCATATCAGTGACTGAAAATAAATTGGACAGGTACTAATATACCCTTGTATTAAATATCAGGGAAAGGTGATCCCTCGAAAGCATTGAAAACAGAAACATACATGGACATTACAAATTTGGTTTAACTGAGAAATTACATGAGGGATAACGAAAAGGTTCAACATTCCTCACTCCCCTTACCACCTGCTTGAACGGTACTCAATTAATAACGGACTAAATTATCCAAAAATCTAGAAAAAATATAAGAATCTTGAAATAAAGTACGTGCAACTTTTTACAAATTATATTGTCTTGCTCGCGTAAAGATAAGGATAATAGCTCTGCCAAGAAACGATAAAATAACTTTATTATCATGTTCAACTATTTATATTTTGCGTCATAAAATTTATGTAATTTCGTGAGTATTTTCTTTCAAATGCTTTTTTTATAATAGAAGCTATTTATGCAGAATATATTTTATGTAGACTCTCTTTTGCCTCTAATTTCGTTATACTGTTCCATGTTGAGGGGATTCCTTTGATCTTATAATTATAGAGCTTTTTAAGATCTTCTTTGTATGTCACTACAAACCACATCCAATATTTAGATGAATCATGCATATTAGACGTTGGAGCAATGTCCCAATTCGGAAGGTATGTTTTGAAGTCCCTATAAAAATGAGTTTTGCCACATTCTTTTCGTTTTTCATTATTGCAAATATAATTGAAAACAGAGCACGTATGTGTTGTGTTTGATTGAACATCAAACTCACATGATTCCAAGCATGCTATTTTCGAATACCTGTCACGAACCCCCCTGCAGCATGATGGACGATGTTGTATACAGTAGTGTGTAGACCCGTCATGAGCCTGATCCTTAGCACATGGTTCTCCGCAAAAAACACACTTCTCGGTACATCCCCATATCTTTTTTATAATACGTGATATAGGATTAAAACCTACCCATGTTATTGTGTGACTCTTCTGTGATTTAAACTTAGATTTAAGTTTCTTTTCAGAACCTTCCAAATGTTGTAAAATTTTAGTTGTAAAGTGTTCCACATTTTGTTTACCATGTATACCAGATGATGCTTCCTTTTTTATGTTCCGAAAACTTTCAGATGGAATACGAAAATCAGACGATGTCATTGAGTTTTGGAAAGATTCTATCCACGTTTGCATTGATGGCGGTGATGTCCTTTCAAATTTTTTCTTGACATCATTAACACATTTGCGAACACTTATGTACAATTTCTGTAGCAAAGATGACGAAGTACTTTCTAAGACATTAAACTCTGATTCATCTAGATATTGGTTAGCCTTTTTAGTAATCCATAAAGTAGCATACGCATGTGGATCAACTATGTAATTCACAAAATTATCAAAATCGCCTTCCTCTAAAAGGTCTGTGCATATTTCAATAATAACTCTGTTTTTAACTTTCGGAAGGAGAGAATGTAGGCTATCAGTTACATTATTCGGGAGACTTTGTAATGTCCATTCTTCAGCAAAACTTTCTATGATATTTGAAAATAGTTCTGCGACTAAATCTTCAAAAAGTCTGCAACGTAAATGAGACTCAAAACTTATCTTCAGTTGAGCTCTGTATTTTGCAAGAAGAGCAGCAGTGCCATAACTTTCAAAATACTTTTCATTATGACTTTCGAATATTGGATGAGCATGCCTGCTTACATGTACATACACTTTTACATAAAACGGCACTTTAAAAGTGTATTGACAGTCTCCCGATAAAATAGCTCGTACACTACACGACATTTCTGTTACTTCATCATTAATTTGGCAAAGTTCTTTTATTTTTACGTCAACTGATTTGAATATTTGTTTTACTCTGGTTCCGACATATTTCAGTGTATAAGAGAACCCAAACAATGCCTCCCTCCTTTGTATCATGGCAAAGCTTATGTCTGTTTCATTGATTCCCGTTTCACTAAACGAACTGGCTAACTTTTTAACATTTGATAATGGTGTCAAGTAATTGGACTCCTTCAAAGCTTGCTTAAGCAAAGCGTTATTATTTTTCAAAAGGTTCTCAAGGCACGTTGTAAAAATATTTCGCATGCTCCTTCTGTGTTTTTCCATGCTTGTAGAAGAAGTATCAAGCTGGTGAAGGAATTCTTTCCAAATGTCGTCAAAAAGCTGATTTATCTTCTCGTTAGATAGATTATGACCTTTGTGGTCATTTGCAACTGCCAAAGATCTTTCTCTTAGTTCTTCTTCGTGATTCCCTTGACATGCCACGGTTTGAATTTCTAATGATCTTTTCACTTGGCTTTTTTCGACATGTTCGTTGATAATTTGTTGTAGTTTTTCAAATAATAAGTTCACACGGATTGTCTGGGTACTTTTCCATTGAATAATGATATCTTTATATTTATTTCCGTCAAAATATGTTTGAATATTTTCTTCAGTTTTGATTTTTTCACTTGAAAGGAGGTCGTGAAGCCAGCTTGTCAGTTTGTGTGATACATTCCGTAAATCATCCTTTTGATCACACGTAGCAAAGTTGATTTGCGATTCTTGTATTAATTTGTCACGAATGATGCTTTCAAGTCGCCAAAGTTCAGCTTGCACAACACACTCCATTTGCATGTAAGCTTTAATTTCAAGACTATTTCTAAAAGAGAAAACAAAATCTTCATTAAGGACGCCTTTCCATAAATCATGCGCTTGTTCAATCATATCAGTCAATGTTTTGTATGATTTGTCTTTCATATACAAAGCCTTCTTCAATATATTGTATTTTATATCCACTACACTGTCACTGTATTCATTATTCACTCTAGCCATTGGTGGATTCCCTTGCCATAAATTCTTTAGATACCACACTTGAGAATTTATGTCAAATTCAATGACTTGGTTAAATGTTGTGATGTCAAGAATTCCCTCACTTCTCGCGGACTCTTTTGTCATTTTATCTAAAGTCTGCAATAACTTGCTTAAACCACCTATCATTTTTTCACTTGCGGACGTATCAGGTACATTTTGATGAATAAATGCACAACATTTCCTTATATCTAATTTTTCATTTGTCATTTTCAGTCGTAGAAAGGCATGCACAATAACTTGAAGAACATCCCTTATTTAGCTTGTATTTTCTCCCATTATAGTAAGCATTGTTATGTCACCTAAACCAGTTATAATGGTAGCCAATTCATTATCATGCTCATGATGCAGATGACTTAACTGGGGTGACCTCAAACCTTCTGTATCAACTATAAGAACATAGCTAAACGATAAAGTGGTTTCGGCCAAATTGGTACTTTTTATAGGGATCAGCTGGACATGTATTCCCCTAGTACACCTTCCGGTTCTAGAAGGAAATCGGGATCCAAACATGGTATTTAAAAGAGTTGACTTTCCAGAACTCTGCAAACCTAAAACGCCGAGTGTCATAACTTTACTAGATTCAATACATGAATCAACATTGTTGAGGACAGCTTTATTCCATTGGTAAGTCATGTAAAAGCTTTCACCATCAATCAGCTCGAAATGGTGTCCATCAACAACAAGACGGCTGACAATATTCGACATGTGGTGTAAAGTTGGTAATCCTAATTCGGTTGTATCTTCTTTGAGTTCTAAAATTGCTTCATTTATATGACCAATTTCACGAAAGAAATGTTGAATTGTAAATGACTCTTTGTCAAGCTGTTCTTCCAAATCTGAAATGGCAGTTTCTTGTTTTTCTATAATCTCGTCTTTGACCTTTTCTTCAGCGCATTTCAATGATTTTAGTTTTTCCCAAGCAATTCGTATTGCATGCACCAAACAGGGAAATATTTGGCGTTTTTCCCTTTCAATTTGAAAATGTAACCAGCAAAGAAAATAATTAAGAATCAAAGGGTGATCGCGGTTTTTAATAAGAACGTGAATGAAACTTTTAACATACTTGGTTATCGATTTAATTTGTTGTCTTCTAACTGTCATGATTTTTACGTCTATGTTTCCTCCTTCTACAAAATCTCTTTCTCTTTCCCTTTCTTTTAATAACTTTCCTAACTGCTTTGAAAAGTTACTATGAACGGGTGTCAAATGTTGTTTCCAACCACTTGGTTCTCCTTCAGCTTTCATTTGTTCCATAAGTTTCGAAGCTTCTATCTTGCATTGTTGACAGACGTCGTCCTCTTCGTCTGTTTTTATTGTTGCTAAATTTGCTTGCGATAATCGTTCTTCGAGAGACATTGTTTTATTTTTTTCAAGCAGATCTAATATATTTTTAGTTATGCGTGATAGCATATCTACGACATTCTGCTCGACAGTGCGTATATGTGTACTCAAAATTCGTAAACTTATGTTTGGCTTTAATAAAATTACGCCACTATGAAAACTCTTAACTAAATTAACTGCATCTTTGTTTAAATGGTCCGGAATTATCAAAATAACTGAGGAAAATTGAAGAAGAACATCTTCAACAATCTTACTTTGGTTTAAAACTATGTCTAATTCTACGACCATAACAATTGAATCTATGAAATTTGCTATGAAGTACAAAATATCTGGACTAAAGTGTTTGCCAAGATCACCCCTTAAGTTTAAAAATGTCATTGCATGATTAAATATATCTTTACTTTTATCGATGGTTGGTAACCAAAACATCTCAATCTGTCCATTACTTATATGTCTTGAAAACATGCCAGAGGGACAGTCTCTATTAAAAAATGTGTTACAGCCCTGACTTAAGAGAAAACTATTTATCAGTTTCGATTTTGAAAAGCGAGAATGACCTAACCTTCCAAATGCTAATACTTTTGTTGGCAGTTCAAGAACATCACACTCTCTATCCTGTTTTTGATGTATATTAGTAGGTGTTTGCTTATTTTCTATGACCAGGAACCGCAACGGCCAAATAGAGAGTGTTGGAGACTGTTTTGTATTATTTTCCCAATGTTGATATAAGAAGGGTACAGCAAGTTTACACAGATACAATTTTTGGACAATAACCTGCTTCAAAACAGGATCACAACATTGAAAAACAACAGTGAATATATCTAACGGGCTGATGTTTTGATTTTCTCCTGGTACTTCCGAACAAAAGGAGAGTGAATGTTCTAAATCCAAAGCATGTTCATCGCTTTCTGACACTGTTATATCTCTCGATTCGCTATGAACGCACATCAAGCGCTTTAGAAGTAACCAAGGAATATCGGGTAAGTTTATTGTGCTATTTTTCAGGACATTTGATTCATCAAAATCAATTGCTATGACATCCCTCAAAGAAATTTTACCAGGGAATGTTGCTGTTAATTCAAGCCTTTGCAATAGTTGATAAAATTCATCACCTCCAGTTTCAGTTGAGGCTGCAAATAATTAGAGAATCGATGGGTTAATCATTTATTTTTTAGTTTTGAAGCACATTTCTAATTTTAAAAGGATAATAAATTGAGTAGACAAATCAAAGAAATACTATCATAAACATTTACAGAAATTATACCTGACAGTTATCAAAAACAGCACATCAAAATTGATATAAAACAAAATTACTTTTAAAATGCCTTCAAAAAGTAAAAAAGGTACAAGAACCTTTAATGTACGATTTGCTGAGATTCACATCACATTTGTTTTATATTTATTACGATCTAAATATTTGAAATATCGCTCAAACTTTCTGTTGCCTTTAAAAAATCTCTATTCAACAAATAATGCAAGAAATTACTTTATTTTATTAGATGGTGTCCTGTAAATTTTGACCCCTTTGAAAAAATGGCCCTCCCCGTTGTTTTTATGGCCCATTCATGCAAATCAACTATAATAGGCATGCCCTATTTAAACATTGTTAAGTGATCAAATTATTTTTGCGAAATATGCCGATGGTTATACATGTGAAACTGAAGAATTTCTGTTTTCCATTCAGATTTTTCAGAGGACAATCATTATTTTATTCAAGTGGAGCAGAAGCATATAACATTCGTTTGTACATTGGCAATAACTGGTCGGAGTATTAAATGTTATTTATGTAGTAAACTATTATATTATAAGCATATAGTCTTTTCTTTCATACAAAATTTTGCTTTCACAGCGCTTCAGAATTCACGATGGCGTCCGAAATGGCCGCCGTTTTCATGCAAAACGGGTATACATCATATCATGGTAAATTTTACAACAAAGAGTATGCCATTTTGTGTCAATCCACAGACGAAAAAATACCTTTAGATACTCAAACAGATATTTTATATAATAACCATATTCCGTGATTTTCAAGATATTTTACTTGTGATCCATATGGTGACATATACGCCCATTTGAACAAGCGTGTTTGATTTTTTCCAACCAATTTGACTTTCTTTTTTTATACCTTTTAAATCATGTCACTATAATTAATGAATACTTTTTTTACTAAGTTTGTATTATACATTAATACTGTACCTTTCTACTTAATTACACATTTGATATCCTAGATTAAACTTATATATAGTATGATTTCTTAAAACCCACTGAAGGCTTTAAGTTGTGTTCATTGTCAAGGCCAACAACATCATGTGTATATAACTATACATACTCTGTTAATGAAGGGCTTAAAATAACAAATATTATTTTATATTTTATGTTTGAGATATGTGAAGGAGAAAATGTTACCCAGCTATAGATATTATAACATGTCCAGTTTTATTTATCAATCTGCTTCTTTTGATTTATGTAATGCATATTTTAGACTGTTTTTACATGTTGAAACAGAACATTAGCAGTGATAATTTGTCAGTATCAGGCCAATGAGTTTAATGGTCATTTGTCTGACACCGCTAAATAAAAAAAATAGCATCCGGTCATTTTCGGTCATCAATGGTTAGAATTCTAGGAAAACATTTTACTTGGATCGAGATATGACCACCGGCATTGTACTGTTACCAACATACTGTCATGTTTTTAGCTGATCATTCTCAGAGGAAACGCGCTGGCCATAACGAAAAAACCGTAGTTGTCAGACAAATTTGTGTCGTTCTGCCTTAAAGTACTTTACCCTTTAAACTGGACGAAAATATGTATATATCTCAGCAATGCAATGCATATAACCAACGTTGTCGCTGTACTTACTAAAGGTTAAATCGTAAAGGTCACATCTGAAGGTCAGATATTAGACAATTTTGTGTGTGCTTTGACAATAATGTAACCCCTTTTAGGATAAGTTCAATCATAGCTCAAATGTTAACATCAATAAGATGATGTAGCACCTCTGCCACCACAGTACTGCCTTAAGGTCAAGTGCACTCTTGAAGGTCAAATATCAGACAATTTGATGTCAAACCCTAATCCTGGTAAGAGTTTCTTCAAATATGGCTCAAATATTCTTCCGCTGTGCCGCTCATTTATTTTGTTTTCTTAAACCGGGCTTAAAAGTTATAAATGCATTGATATCATATCGTACGTGAAAGATACATGGTATACAGCTTTAGTTAGTCAAAAAATTACTGATTTATGCTCTGCATGTTTTTGGAACATGATTTTATCAAATGTTATGTGTGTCATTAATCTATTCATGTGTTTGGAATATTGAAATTTGTCTATCTAAAAGTTTTAGCTTGTGACAGTGATATATAATGTTTGACCTTCACATTTCTCTATCTGATACTATTTTTTTGTTATCACTTCAGCTTTATACCATTCATATGATATTTTTTACTCGGATTTGAATATGCTTATAAGAACGAATACTGGCCTTAGACTGTAGGCTTGTTTCAATTACCGTTTGCTTATGTTATCGTACAACATTATAAAAAAATATATCTGTTTACCGTTAACTAATGCACCATTCAACCAAAATAAATTGGATATAATTAGGAAGATTATATCAAAGTTATTGCAATATTATGGACCAACTGCTATTATTTGTCTTTAAATATTGTCTGTCCATAAAAATATTACAGTTCATGCTTTCATGCAGTTGTGTCATCAATGGCATCATATATAAGGCTGCTCAAGGTTGTTAAAATAAAGGAAAGTTAAACTTTTTCTGTACGAGTATGATGTGTTTTTGCATTTTAACTTTCTTTAAAACTGCTTTATTTAGTGCTTTACCTTTTAAAGATTGCTTCAGTTGTCATTCCCCAACTAAACAAGTGCGGTTAATAGGGTCGTTTGTCTGTACATATGTCTGAACGTCCCATACGTTTATCTTCAATCTTGTTCTAGCAAAAAGTTGATAAATGAATATGCCAAGCCGTGGTTAGATCCGAAGATGACATTTTCAAATCTTGGGGTCAGAAGTAAAGGCACAAAAATACTCGAAAATTTCGAGGTTGGGTGGAGGCTTAGTTCATTGAGCGCTGCCTTTCCTTGTTGATCTTGTTTATCATATTTTACATTATATTTACTTATATATTCCTATTTTTACGACAACATAATAAAGTTTGGGTTAAAAATTGGTATTTCTTGTTAGCTTTAAGTATTTCGATACACATATTCTTTTCTGTCTTTTAATTTTATCCAGAACACCATACTCGAAATACTCGAGAACAATAAAGTGCATATAAATGAAAATTAATGCGTAAACACATTTTCTGCAATTTGATTGGATTATAAACAATAAAAACACATGCATGCATGCATACATGTTGAAAAAAATAATCTGGAAACAAAGTGATCCTTCGGAAGCACCAATCACAACAAAATTACAAGAGAATTGCAGACTCGGTTTGATTGAGTCTGCACATGAGGATTATGAATACGTGCAACATCCCTCATGCCCCCTAGCACCGGCTTGAGTGGTACTCAATTCTCAACACTTTATAGTGCTGACATCAATGCTCCCGAAGGACCAGAAAATAAAACAACACTGAAGTGAAGTATGAGGCAACTTTTTCCAGCTGCCACACAGCACTTGACACTTGCTGTTGTGAAGTATAAAAATCTGGAAACAAAGTGATCCCTCGGAAAAATCAATCACAACAATATTACAAGAGAATTGCAGACTCGGTTTGATCGAGTCTGTACATAAGGGATAATAAATACGTTCAACATCCAAAAACCAAGTTTGAAAAAAGAGCTTATCCGGAAATATATATTTTAACGTAACAAAATATACCTTTATTTAAAAAAAGTTAATATCATTTCCATTGCTATGAACAACTTATACATTTTTATTATAACAACTTAAGAGAATTTAAGTATATTTCAATACTTCCAGTAGCTTTCGATAATTCGATACACCTAACTGTGGGTCACAATATGCGCATTTTTTCTATTTAACCCCACCCACCGAAACATAATAAAAAAATACTTGAAAACAATAAAAATACATGAAAATAGATAATCATTGCATGAAATTATAAATAAAGTAAAATAAAATTTTGTTTTTCTCTTATTTTGGGGTGAAGTTACCCCACTTTAACAAAGTATATAACTTATAAAGTATGCAAATACGTATACTTGTATTCATTTATTATAACATCTTAAAACACACATAGTATGTATGAAAAACAAAACAATTTAAGAATTTTAGTAGCTACTTGGAATATTGTTGTTATTTTTAGTTAACCTTATCAGAAACATTTAAGACATAATCCTAAAAAGTAATATATTTCATTGTTATTTAATTTTAACATGATCATTCCTAAACTGTTTGTTCACCTTTTTTTTAATTGAAAACGGCATAATCTTTGCTGTAAAACTTACCACAATCACATATACAATAAGGTATACCCATTTTGCATAAAAGCAGCGTCCATATTGGACGCCATCTTGGATTCTGAAGCGTTGTGAATGTAAACTTGTGTACGATTTGGCTTTTTGAAAAAAAGAGACTAGATACTTGCTCTGGTGTAAGTTTCAGATTTGGACAAATCATTTGATTAAATTTGGACCTTGGCGTTTACGCAATATGTTTTTGCCGCTATCACAGGGCATTGTCTCATCGTATCAAAGTTACTGTCACCTACTGTCATTAATATTTTAAAGATATGACACTAGTAGAACTCAATCTACCCCTCTTGGAAAGCATATTAGTTTAGGAAACTACTACAGCTGTGTTATATTTCAATTTCTTTGCAGAACTGACTGAGTTGTTCATTCAAATGATTTCATACGATTTATGTAGCATCTTGACACGGGGTCACTCGTGGAGTGGACTTCAAAAACGGTTGTATATACGGTCTCTTACGATCTTGTACAGTCGCTTATATGATCATAATAGGGCTTGCATCCGTATCAGTTTTTTAAGTTTAAAAAAATCATACACTGCTTACACAGATACACTCAAATGGCACGAGCATAACTCAGATAATGCCACAGTTGGTTCGGTTGTATGTACCATTTGCAGGGTAAGCCATGTGTTTTGTGTTAGGAGGGCTTAAACCAATGCTAAAAAATTTTACCAACCAGTTGTAAAATACGGATCCAGAAAGAAGGACGGACATGCAGTGCTTTTTTAATCAAGCCCTTCAAATTTAAAGTTTAAATATAGATTTTCATTTCTCAGTATTTATTTAAACAATTCAAATGATGCTTTTCCGAGTAATTTTAACTGTATGTTTTGATAAAGTACAATGAATTTCAATACGATAAATGAACAGTGAAGATAGTGCAGTTCAATACGATAAATGAACAGTGAAGATAGTGGAGTTCATTATGATAAATGAACAGTGAAGATAGTGCAGTTCAATACGATAAATGAACAGTGAAGATAGTGCAGTTCAATACGATAAATGAACAGTGAAGATAGTACAGAAATACAAAAAAACTTCGACGATATACACAATTAGAATTGGAACTGATCATTCCTGTAAAGTTTTGAAAAAACAGAGACTGTAGATTTTTGAGGACTGGTTTGCACACGTTTTGAAACGAACGGAAAATGACCAGACGGATGGGCAATGGGAATGTGATCCGTATATAGCCGTTTCTTTCCGCTAGGCAATATAAAAGCGTGATAGTTTTTAACTCCTGTTACATGAAAAAAAAATGTGAAAGTCATTTGAGTTCCGAAAACTTCCTTGATGATTCTGTGGACTCGACAAGGCAGAATTTTATGTAAATCTTTAGGTTTTTATTCAAAAATGGCAACACCATGTCATTTTTATTTTGCTGGATGTAAATGTGACAGGTTGTTTTACTTAAGAATATAATTAAGTTTGTAAGTAATATCATGCTCCAAGGTTCAGGTAAAGTCGTTTAAATCAATTTTACTTCAAAATTTGTCAAAGGCTGAGTTTCAGGAAACAATTAGGATGAGGGATTTAAGAAAGCAAAAGACAGATCATAATTGTAAAATGTAAGAAGTAAAATTGGAAGCTGGTGAATATGATAATGAAATGATCAGTATGTTAAATATCTAGACCTTAAGATTTCAAGCCCCAATCACTCAAATTGTGAAATGATTTTCGCCATAGCTAATTATTTTTAAAGCTCTTAATTCATAATTAGTTCTGAAAGCTGTATCAAATAATAATATTTGGATTTAAAACAAGTTCAAGTGATTTGTTTTTCTTTGTATTTCTCCTAATGAAACAAACTTCAAATAACTAACCTGCTTGTCGTGAAGAATCGGATTCTTTTGTATTATTTTTCGCGGGATTCTTTCTTGTAACTTTACTTGTGACTGTCTCTGTTCAGAAAATAAAAAGAGATTATTGGTATATTTAACAAGATGCAAAGTGTTTTTTACTCTTGCTAATAGCAAAATAGAGCCTTAACCCCGGTTCTTAGAAGCTATGTGTTTTGAACGGACAAGACTCTGGAGGCAAACACCGTATCGTGTGTTTAATCGCCGATTTTTTTCCTCTCAAATTTGCGAAAGTAATAATTCGCGAAACCTAAAATCGAGCAAATGAAGTAAATACAGTTTTCGACATTTTCCTTTATTTTGGTTGAAATAGTCTGCTAAAGGATATGCTTGTGATAAAATCAAGTGCTAGAATATCAGTAGTCTTGTTCTCTGACATACCAAAATTGCTTCGGTCGAATTAAAAAAGTTTCATAAATCATCGAACATTTATCCTAAACCAAGCAATTTAAAATATTTAAGTACGTCCAGTCAATTTTTACTTGGAATTAATAGGTTAACAGTTTTTTATACACTCGGCATATATGAACATAGGTTTGGGCTTCCTGAGATCAACATTTGCACAACCCAGTGGACTACATGATTTTTATAGACTAACATAGGAAAACAAATTTAAGTTTCATTAGGTTCAGGTGTCAGTTAGTAAATAAAGTTTTGTATTGGAAAACCATTGAAGTCCAATAATAGTGAAACTAGAATGTCTAGTGTTTAGAAATTTGGCATGTCGAATAGCTTTGTTGACCTGTACAAGATTGGTATTAATTATATTCATTATGTCGTAATTGTTCGCTCTAGTGGCCACTTTAATATAGTCTTTTACACTTTAAAGTCATATTTTGTGAATCTTCAATGCTGAGAGCTGATATGTATAACATAAATCATTACATTTTAAACCTCATCTGATATTAATGATGCCCCTGTGGTTAATAGTGGTGCGCCTCAGCGTCACTTGACATATATGAATCAGTTAAAAAATGTCCAATGCCACCCTTATGTAGGCAAATGTATAGGAAAAACATCTTTTTATGGATAAATATAATGCCTCTATATTTGGCATATAACGTTGCCTTGTAGATCTCTAAAAATGGTTTGATTCGAATGATACAATGGCTAAGATAAATTAAAAAAAAACTTTAAACACAAAATAATGTTGTACTTATAACAGCAAGTGTCAGATTTGTACTCTATTTTAGTGTTGTATGATGTGTATAATATAGTGTTGTGTTGTATGATATAATGGCTAAGATAAATTTAAAAAACTTACAACAAAAAAAAATATTTTTGTTACTTATCATTCCGCTTCAACCAAGTACTAATTTGTTAGCTTAATTGACATCACTTTAACAGTTGTTTATTTTATATATGGAAATGAATATGGTGTGAGTCATGATGAACACTATTTATCAGTAGTTATATATCTATTCATTGAATACAAGTGAGCATTTTAGGATATTAATAAAATCCTTTTTTATGCGTTTATTTTTGCAATGCTCTATAACTGCTTATTATCTTGTATCTGTGGATGAAAGCGATTTGATATAAGTTCTTAGTATGATGATGTTTGTGTTGTTAGAGCTTAGGATGAAATAATGGTGATAAAAGCTGATTCGGTTGATCTAGCTGCTAATGTTGACACTCCTGTTGATATTATTGCTCATGATGACCATGATATTGAAGTTAAAGCGTAACAACAATTATGTTGACATAAGAGCTGTGGCTGACAATACTACTAATAACATTGTTTAGGATGACAATGTTGGTTAAATGAGACTGGTGGTGTTGTAAGTGCTAAATATGACAATGTTGGTATATGAAGGCTAATGCTGACATAACTTTTGATATATGTTTTGAAAATGACAAAACTGGTGAAAATGTGCTTAAATTGATAACTAATTCTAAAGTCATACACATCGGAGGAAGAATTTTGTAGTAGAAAATACTCCTAAAAATGAAATATTTTAAGTAAAAAAAACATTCATATTTGATCTTGATGGACCAGTTCATTTAAAAGTCAAGGAAACATTTGAATGAATCATCAAGTCCAGTAATAAGTGTTTTTTCTTGATATGAATAAACTTCAAATGAAATTCATAGCAAAGATATGAAATTTTATGCACTTCTCAATAATTTGACATTTACGCTTGAAGTCAATAATTTGTCAATGTCATATTGTTTTTTGTCCAATAAATAAATAATTATTTACAATCCAAACTAAATTCAACAATTTTACCTGAAAAAGTCAAGGTCATGTTTAAATTACATTTAATACGAGTTTTGTTATCAGTGTTCTTAAGTCATAGTATAAATCAAATCCATTAATAAATTAGAAAGTGACGGCCAATTTACCAAATTCACACACTTGACAAGTGTCATTGTAAAATTAAGGTCAATATCAAGTTCTTTTTAATCAACTTTAATGTCCTGTATCACAATTTTTTATACGTGCCCAAGTATGAAAACAATCAAATTATTACTTACAAAGCTATAGCTAATAATGGGGGAAAAACTGTGATATTACAACAAATTGACATTCTTAATAATGGTCATTTTTGAGTCAAATTTCAAATTGTGTTCAATCTCCTTTCAAATATTATCTCTAGTAGTAGCCAGGTCTAAAGAGAACTCATATATAAATAGCAAAATTTATGTATAGCGAATTATAGCAAATACATGTATTAAATACTGTTCAATAATTTGATGTTAATTGTCAGGGTCATTGATTAGTGAAAGTCATAGTCAATATGATCTACTTTGATATATTGTTCTAAGGACTGTTGTATTCAAGCATTTAGACAATCGACATATTAATAAAAATAGTACAGCAAACATATTCAAACATTAAGGTCAAAGTCATTTATGAGTGAAGATCAGATTCAGTCTGATCAGTATGAAGGTTTTGTCGGAAAAGTTGGCAAGTAGGGCAATTCAATCAAATTTAAAACATATGACCATTAGCAACACGTCTGTAGAAAAAGCTATTTCTTTCTTCGAAAATAACTTGTAAAAAAACAACAGAAAAACGCTCTAACGATTTTTAAGTGACAGAGTAATTATTGTGATGTTAGAGCTTTGATAAAATTGTTGATTTAAGTGTTGAATTTGACAATACTGGCAAATAATTGGATACAATAATACAGTTAATTGTAATCCTTAAACGTTTGTGTCGTTCCATGAAAAAAGCATGTGTTCTTAACAAGAAATTAGCGTTTTAAACCATGCATAGTACAACATTAAGATTAAGACACTGGTTCGTTAAGTTCATTTGGACAGACATATAGTGAATGCTGGAAAAAGAGATTCCATTTTTAGCCTTTGTTATATAACAAAACTTCTATTTGTATATATTTATTCAGAAGTGGTAGTCAAGTCTTGATTTGCTTAATATATAAATAATATAAAACTTGAAATGATTTGCGGGGTGTTACTATTTTTATTAATTTAGAAGCAGTAATTTGATCAGCATGACAGGAAACTTGTATAAAAGCAAACTTTTGCCTGGCTAGAATTTTCAATAGTTCAATCTAAGATGTTTATTACTGGTAATGAACTATCCTGGTATATATTTTCCATAGTCGTTCGACATAACTGATTATACTCAAATATTTGCGGTTAAAATCTTATACACAAAATAGGGATTTATTGATGATTAAAATAAATTAAGGAGAATATAGCTCAAATCGTTTAAAGTAGGTTCACAGCGTGAAAGAGTGTACATTTGCTTAAAAATGGACGATAATTTGCAGAAACCATATTATATTAAAAGCCTTTTTCATGCACCTAACATAATCGCACAAAATAGCCAAATGAAGTAATGCATTTATAATTAAAAACTATTACTCTGAATAACCACCATCGCTAGAGCTAACAAATAAATTATATTAACCTGAAACTAGCTTCTTTGCTGAAGAAAAGAATGACGCAAGACGTTTTCTTACTCCCCCTTCTGTAGTTTTACGTTCAGTCTGTGATGTTGCTCCAGCTGAAATAAAATAGAATATATATTAAATTTCGACAAGATATGACGACCGACACGAAACCTAACTTTATTGTTTTTGTTAGTTATCAGGATATTTGCATTAAATAAAAATGATTTAAAGTAGTTCTGCAAAATGTATTTAAGGAAATAATACAAAATTCTTCTTAAAAATTAAGCAAGCAAAGCCATGAACACTTCATGAACAACAAACCAGTTTCTGATTCATTTGCATATTCAAAATCGGAGCCACAACGTTGATCGATGGTTTCATCTCCGAGGCTTTCACCATCATTACCGATTTGTGGACTTTCATTGTCATTTTGAGAGGCTTCAGCGACTGAAATTTTAATTAACATGCAAATCATACACAGAGTATAAGTTGTTTAAAAAAATATACGAGGGGCATATTTTAAGTGGCAACTACTCTATTTAACATTTCGCATGATTTGTTTGTGCAAAAACTAGCAGATCATTAAGACATGCGTTCCTTTATACTGGTTGTAAACATGGCTGAGTTACATTTTGATTTGAGAGAGGAGCAAAGAGCTGATTACAAAATTCATGGGATATTGGATAAACGCGCGGCAGAAATCAAAACGGGTCTAGATTAAGTTTATTGGGAAAATGCCCTTCCATATCGTACAATTGTCAGGTGTGAGAAGGTAAAACTAGTGATATGATGATCCCGCCCTTGGCGGCCAATTTCCGCTACTTCTGAAAAAGACATCAGCACTATCAAAGCATTAAATGATGAAGATGCAAGATATACCGTGGAGGGGATAAATAACATATTGGGCCTTAGTATGTTATATATGCCTTCCATCTTGAAAGAAAAGTTAAAGTTAAGGAAAGTGTGCATCCGTTTTACCGCTCGCAAAAAAGTGCATTTTCTTAAAATAGGTAATAAATTACAGAAAGCACATGCAATAAAGCGCATTTCTATATCAAACATATGTTTTTTATTTATCATAAAATCTTACGTGTCACGTGCGGGCTACTTTCCATGAAACTATTAACAAAACTTTACAAGTTAGAAAAGTTATATCAAACTACCAAGAATACATTATTCCCACAATGATAATGCCAAAACGCCTTTATAAAGTCCAAACAGTATCAGTACTATTCATAATACAAACATATTTTCATGAAAAAAAAATGTTTGATTTTTAACATTGGGCCATGTTGATATACGTCATAGATGTGTTGCTAAATATATGACCTTTTTCAAGTCTCTCATATCTGTGCAATAACTGATTCATAAGTGCACAATCAAATGCATTTAACTTTGATTATAGAAAGTAACTATTTTGCTTCAATATCATATTTTCCATGAAAATCAGGTTGTATAAATAGTATCTGCTGTCAAATCAAGCATTTAAGCTTGTTTTTAGATTTTGCCAGAAGCTGCATTCTCTATTACAGAACAAAAAGTTGTTCCTTTATTTAAAACATGCTAGGTTTTTAAAAGGCACAGTATATTCAAATAGTATGCAGAATTTAAAACAACATATCAATTTTATGTGAAGTTAAAGCACGCTTTTTTCATATTTACAAAGACACTGTGTAACAATTATAATTTTTTTCTTATTTTGCGCATATTATATTTTTAAATAAAATCCATGAAATTATAAATAATCATACCAGCGCTTAAAAGCTTCGCATGTTCATCGTCATAATCAAACTGTTGATCGGTTGTTTCATCTCCTTGGGCATCGTACGCATAATCGATTTGTGCACCTATACTGTCATGTACTTTTTCAAATAAAATGTTAATCAACATTTCATTCATACAATGGGTATCAAGTGATAAAATGGTATACATCTTATGATTTTCTTTTAGATTGAATATAAGAAACTTTAATTGTTTTCTTTGAAAGTTAACGTATATTAACAATAACCTTAACAAAGTATAAATACAGTCAATTACACCAGAAAATAATCTATGCAAGCCTATAAATGCCCTCTCCTTATTAAAACATTTGTTTTATTACTTTTTTATCCGTTAATATGAATTTTACAAAACATAAAAGTTTAACAGATTTAAATAAAAGAGGAAGACAAAGAGTTGTGATCAATTCTAAATATCCATGTTGCTTATAATATAAATTACGATGAATTCTTTTGAAAAGCAGATTTGGTATCCGTCAGCAGTTAGTTATACAATGTATTTATCTTATTTCCTACGTAAAAC
Source organism: Ruditapes philippinarum (assembly GCF_026571515.1). NCBI lineage: Eukaryota > Metazoa > Mollusca > Bivalvia > Venerida > Veneridae > Ruditapes > Ruditapes philippinarum. The sequence continues at coordinate 64,684 of NW_026853012.1, read as the reverse complement.
ATTTTGCCGTTTTAAAAGAAACACTGACGAAATGTAAATTAAAAGTAATTGCATTTGTTTCATCTAATAGAGTTAGAGAATACTGAATTTGTGTAAACATATATTAATATATCATTAAATAATCGTGTTCTAAGACGAGAATACCCCTGACATGTACGTTAGTAGTTGTGAATTGTTTCTACGTCAACACAGTTACAATTTTTCGAGTACAAAGCATAAAAAAGAAATATAAATTTAGCGGAAATTCTTGCTTGAAATATTTATATTCTTGTCCATGTTAGAAGTTGAGTGGCTACATTGAAACATCATTATTTACTCGCCGCTAAAACATAGTATGAAAGAAAAAAGGAAGGTATAATATGGATTGTCGCTGCTACATACTATCGTCAGCTATGTCAAATGTCTTGTAGTATAATATCTTTTTCAGCTTTAATATTTCGTTAATTTGTATGATCAATTTCCAAAGAAAAAGGCCTATCACTTTTTGAATGTTTAGTAAAGATGTCGTCAACAATGAACTTTGAACAATATTTTTCTCTTTACAACAACCTTTTAAAACTCACCAAGGTTATCTACTTCAACTTCTATTCCATCAATTTTTAACGGTTTGTTGTCCAATATTCTATTTACAGCTGAAAAGAAAATTATGCATCAATGCAACAAGTATAAAGTAAAGGACATGTTATTTAAAAACAACAAATCGAATACGGCAATAATAATTTTGTCATTTACTTTACAAGTCATTAATTAAAACGCAAAATTTATTTATACAACGACTTCATCACTTAGTTCTTCAAATATTTACACTAGTTAGAGGTGTGAGGTTTATGGGTCAAACATTTGTTTAGTAAAATCGTTCTGGAACAACAAATTAGAAAACATGAAGAACAACACTTTATCGATGCGAATGTATATGCATTTTGAAACTATGTAGGCAAGATAATTGATAATATTTCCTATTGACAAGCACGAAATTTGAAAATGTCAACGTGTGTATGAATATAGGGAGACTGGCAGGGGAAACAACCGTTGTCACAACAAGCTTTCTAAACACTAGGCATTTTTTCACTAGGCATAAAGTGAAAATGTATTAAAATGTGTGATACTATAGAACAATATATTAAAAAAACAAATTGTGCAATTATGTTCATGTGAAACAGAAGTGGGACAGCTACTGACCTATTATCAGAAAATTGTGGGTCACTATGTAACTGCTCTTATCCTATGGAAATTCGAGATGATAATTGGAGCTCAGATAAAGTTTATTAATTAAAATAGCACTTGGAGCAAACTAGAAATTTTTATTTATTTCTTCCTTTCTTGTATTGTTGACACCAGGAGCATGATTAATCTTAATTTTTCAGACATTTAAAAGGTAATGCTTCATGCTGATTATCTAAGCTATAAATAATTGGCACTTATAATAATAAGTGATCCCAGGGGTGAGCCAACATTTACCCAAGGGGCATGACTTATACCAGTTTTTGATGAGGCCAACGAGGCAATGCTATTTGTCAAATATCTAGTTTCACAAAAATAAGGCTTAAATGTGTTTTCCTACACACAACTATATTAACAAAGTGACCCCCTCCCCGGGTGGTGTCAATTTGATCGAAGCGGTTTGACTTATACCAGTTATTTTGTGATGGACTAAGTGATGTTACATTGCAATTACCTATTTAAGCTGAGAATTTTAATTTTATTGGTTTCAGAAGTGTTTTTTTTTCTATACATGTCTACATAAATTAAGAGACCCTGGGATGTAGTCAATATAGAACCAAAGGGCATGATTCATATCAGTTTTGTAAAGGTCTAATTGCTAAATATCTAAGACATTGTAGTTTTACACAGTGACACTTATATGTGATTATCTATATAAGTCAGTATAAATTAAGCAATCCCGGGGTCGGGCTTATTTCATCTCAGGAAGCCCGAACGTCTGTTCTGCACACTGTTTCATTATATATAATAATTCTGGCAAACAAATTTTGATTTCTTTCTTTCTTAAGGTACAGAACTGAAACAACAATTTTGAAATTAATACACAAGTGGGACACTGACCTGCAAAAGGTCAAACCTGTGCTCTGAACTTCTTAACATGTTAACCATGGTTAACATTTCCGCAATGTAGTTTTTATTTCATTTCACTGGTTCAAAAAATGTAGACCGGACATTACAACTGATAAAAGACGGACGGACAACCAGTTGCATAACAATATACACCAAAGAATATGCAATGCTTGAATTTATTTGACAATCGGTTATACGTTGAAGAAAAGCTTATAGGTAAAAAATCTCAGCTATCGTCTCTTACAGAAATATCAAGTTTTTTTATGTCATTTCTTATTCCTATTGGTACCTGCATTAGAATATAACAATTATAGCAAATTTGTACATATGTTTAGGACAAATTTTGAATTGTTAGATTTACTATTTACCTTTTTTTAATTTATCAGTATCTCAGATCAGCAACCTGTTTAACTACCAATAATATAACCAAGTAAATGGTCATTTGAATGATATCATATTAAATTATACTAAATGATTCTCACCTGAATTGTTTTCAAACTCGATGATGGCACTTTGGGTTTTGTTGTCAAATTTAATATTTTTAACTTGTCCGCCGCAATTCTGTTCGTTTTCGAAAAATGATTTAAGCACCTCTTTATTGATAGTTTTCTTTAACTGAGAAATTTTAATACGTGATGTCTTTGCGGAAGTAACATTTATTCTTTCTGAAAAATCAATAAATATATGGTAGTTATTATAAATTTTCAAACAATTTTTTGCATTCGTAAAACCAGACTTACTTATATATTGATGAGCAAGTAACGAAGTTATTAACGAAACACATGGGTTTACAATAGCATAACAATATCAAGCACTTATTGTACAAATGATATGTCTTGATTATTATTATTATTATTAAATAAATCAGACATAACAACATAAGGAAGTCATATGTATCCATTCATGTACTCATTATTAATTCACAATTAAAAATTCCACTAGATTTTACAAAGTACGCTAGATTTGAGCAACTAAGTTTCACACATGGTGTTTTTGTATATATTTAGTATGTTAAATGAAAGACTCTAAAGCTAACTATGATACATGATTTGAATTGGCTATTCACATTTTGTAAAAGATAGCGTAAAAATAAGTTTTAAGTGTTGAAAATTGAGTACCGCTCAAGCCGATGCTAGGGGGAGTGAGAGATGTTGCACTTATCTATTATCCCTCATGTACAGACTCAATCAAACCGAGTCTGCAATTCTTATGTAATTTTGTTGTGATTTATGCTTCCGAGGGATCACTTTCTTTCCAGATTTTTATACTTCACAACAGCAGGTGTCAAGTGTGGTGTGGCAGCTGTAAAAAGTTGCCCCGTACTTCACTTCAGTGTTGTTATATTTTTCTGGTTCTTCGGGATCATTGATGCCAGCACTATTAAGTGTTGAGAATTGAGTACCGCTCAAGCCGGTGCTAGGGGGCGTGAGGGATGTTGCACTTATTCATTATCCCTCATGTACAGACTCAATCAAACCGAGTCTGCAATTCTTATGTAATTTTGTTGTGATTAATGCTTCCGAGGGATCACTTTCTTTCCAGATTTTTATACTTCACAACAGCAGGTGTCAAGTGTTGTGTGGCAGCTGTAAAAAGTTGCCCCGTACTTCACTTCAGTGTTGTTATATTTTTCTGGTTCTTCGGGATCATTGATGCATGCCAGCACTATTAAGTGTTGAGAATTGAGTACCGCTCAAGCATGTGCTGGGGGCGTAAGGGATGTTACACTTATTCATTATCCCTCATGTACAGACTCAATCAAACCGAGTCTGCAATATTTATGGTATTTTGTTGTGATTAATGCTTCCGAGGGATCACTTTCATTCCAGATTTTTATACTTCACAACAGCAGGTGTCAAGTGCTGTGTAGCAGCTGTAAAAAGTGTCCCCGTACTTCACTTAAGTGTTGTTATATTTTTCTGGTTCTTCGGGATCATTGATGCCAGAACTATTAAGTGTTGAGAATTGAGTACAGCTCAAGCCGGTGCTAGGGGGCGTGAGGGATGTTGCACTTATCTATTATCCCTCATGTACAGACTCAATCAAACCGGGTCTGCACTTCTTATGTAATTTTGTTGTGATTAATGCTTCCGAGGGATTACTTTGTCTCCAGATTTTTATACTTCACAACAGCAGGTGTTAAGTGTTGTGTGGCAGCTGTAAAATGTTGCGCCGTACTTCACTTCAGTGTTTTTATATTTTTTCTGGTCCTTCGGGATCATTGATGCCAGAACTATTAAGTGTTGAGAATTTAGTACAGCTCAATCTGGTGCTAGGGGGCGTGAGGGATGTTGCACTTATTCATTATCATTAATGCTTCCGAGGGATTAATGCTTCCGAGGGATCACTTTGTTTACAGATTTTTATATGGGCAAATCCGGCATTATTACAGAAAGAGATGTTGGTTGTTAAAGACACTTTGGATACATTTATGACAGTAATTCTGTTCAAATAAATTGTAACGTTTCCAGGTTTTGGATTTTGAATGAAAGAAAAATAAATTCAACAGAAAACGATTGTTAAACAGGTATTTTACTTACACTTGGATTTGAATGAATGAATACTGTAATTTTTATATTCTTGTTGTTTTAACATTGCGTGATATGACAAGTAGTTTTTTTTTTGGTATAATCATGTTTGTAGTATCAAATAGACGTCCATAGCATTGGCTGCACGTCTTCTGAGTACTTTTAAGCGGCATGAACGCTCATGCAGCGTTCTTATGGATGGTTTATTAAATGGAATTTTACACAATTATTCCAAGCAATTGTTATTAAGTTCAAATCAACATAATTTTAAACAGAGACAGAATAAAACAGAGCCTGCAATTTTCATATAACTTGACATAATAAAGATTTAACGATTTAAACGGTAGATATAGTGGATCTTCATATATGTCAAGTTGTCGAAACTCTGTTACGTATCTTTAAGTGTATTGCATTTAAATGAATGATTCAAACTATCTTTGCCACATAATAGAATGATACATTACGTAACTTGCAGACATTCTTAACCATTTGAAAAATGCCCATTGATGCAGTTAAATAAACAATACAAGTTAATGTCAGATAGTTTGTACTTTCGGTTTCATTAAGTATTGAAATTATGTACTATTTTTCTTTATAGCTCTTAATTTACTTATTTTTGGTTGATTTTACTATATATTGGAACAAAAATAGTAAACAAAACTGCAAGCATTAAGTCATCTATTTATATAATGTTTATTTTCTTAGCGTCGGTTAGACCGAAATTCCATATCTTAACCTTGAAGATTGACGGAAAGGACCGAAAAGTTGCGATTGCATTAAACATCTACTTTAAAAATCTTTGAATCTTCATATATGTGTAGTTGGCTAAACGGTGCAACGTATCCTTAAATGAACTGCAGATGATTTCTACAATTGAATCCAGTAAAATTTACATTGTCCATCAAAGCATCGTATGGTTTTAATTGTACTTGATTGATATTTTTTACATTTTGATGCATCAATTGACCGTGATTATAGATGATTTAATATGTGCATTTAAGTAATACAGTTATCTGGACATTTCATTTTGACTAAATATATTTAGACAATAGAAAAAGAACAAAAACTATATTGAGTATAATTTCCGGCTCATGGTACAAAAATAAAACAGATTTGTAAAATACTTTAAATAAAATAGATAATAAAGTTGTCATTCTTCAAGGTATTAACAGAACGGTCATTACGGGAAGACTCTTAGAAATTGACCGTTTAAAATATTGAATAAATCATTTGTAAAAACACAAATCTTAAAGTGTTAATTTGTTTGTTTATCGACAACTACATAAAATGTATCAAAATTACGTTCACATGGCAGACGTTATCACATATTTATCTAACATCAATTACACGCCCGGCAAACTGTCGCTCCACTTCAAAATTGTGGTGTACGGTAAAACGAGCGAGCGGAATTTCCGAGATAGAGCGGAAGGCCGAAGTAAACGGAAAATTGTTTATGTTTTTGTCTTGTTATTCATTTAAGTTGTATTTTTTCGAAAAACGGAAAATGTAGTTCCGTGTAGGACTGATTTAGGCTTCCAATGATCTAAGCTGTAACAAAAAGAAAATTATATCAAAGCATGGGGGAACTTTTCCGTTATATATACACATGAATATATATTCGTTTTTCGAAAAAATACAACTTATTATCAAGACAAAAACATAAACAACACTTACAATTATCCGTTTAAATCGGCCTTCCGCTCTATTTCGGAAATGCCGTACGCTCGTTTTACCGTACACGACAATTTTGAAGTGGAGCGACAGTTTGCCGGTCGTGATTTACGGTCCTATAAGTTAAGCAAATACCTTCCTCCTTCGGCCCTGGATTTAGTTCAATTCCAGCAATCATTAAAAGGATTCCGATGAATAACACACATCCTACAGTTTTCAATTCATCACTTATGTTGGGAACGGTTGTTACATCACTGCCACGGAAATGACTGTAAGTACCAATTCTTGCCCGATACGTTTGTATATCGACACCCATATTTTCTAGATAATAAAAATATTGATCAATAATTTACTTTGTCTCGAAGACAAGTGAATGAGAGGCTATTAAATGAAGTCGATATTAAAAAGATGACTTTTTTATATATATTTATATAGCCCACTTTGCAAACTCACTTGTGCAATCGACTGATAATGACTGTTACCCATTACATTGATGCTTTACATAGCATTATATATACATGAATATATTCCTCTGATTAAGATTATTTTATCATACAATCTGGCTCAAAAAACGATTACAAATAAGATTTTTACTTTACATAAACGTGAGCCAGCTCAATTAAAATTTACACGTTTAGGCCAACTGACTGATATCGATTTCTATCTAAAGAGCTCATAGCTGAAACCAATTTAATGCTATCTGTTATGAACTGGCAAATGGCGCTGATAAAGCCTTGACGAGATTCCTAGATGCAATCTCTCATGAATTTCTAACATTATCTGTTGAGACATCTTTTTGGCAGTTGCTGTTACTGCATTTGAATCAATTTTTGGACAGTTATCTAATATTCTTGTATTTGATTTTAACAACAATACTAAACAGATTCACATGAGAGGATACCACCCCCTAGCATTGTATAAATCTCATTTAATATCACCTTTCTGTCCATTATAATCCTTGATTAAAACAGATTTATGAAAATTATTTTCAATTTTTTTCACCCCTTCTTTGTTAAGTCCTTCTGATGTACCCTCCTGTTTGTCGGTTGCCCCGCTGTGTGTCTGTGTTGTAAAAAAATATTTGGGGATGCGTTAAGTAAATGTCCTCTCCCTTGTTGACCGCGCATTTAACCTTTCTTTTCAAGTATAACACTTACATGCACTGCAATACGCTTAAAACTTAGATGTTTAATATTTTACAAATGCTGAGTGTTAACCTCCTCCCTACTCACAAATCAGTAAGTAAATTTTATAGTGCAGCACAAAAAACATGTATATAAAACAGAATAGTTGTTGTAAAAAAATGACCATATTGTTAAGATTGAACAGTTACTTTGAGCATAAAAATACACTTGAAATATATAGACGCAAAGATAAGCATTCCATTCAACGTTGTAAATGCTTATCTATAATATCCTTCACATAAGTCTTTTTTTCTTCTTTTTTTTACCAAGGCTTAAAGGACGTGTATAATTAATGATGCCGATGTCTGTACCTAATATGCGATTAATTTAAGTTAGTTGATATACGCATATATATTTTTTACTCACACACATCAGGGGAACGTTTTACTTTCGTTCTGACACTTAATATTTGCTTAGTTTTAACTAAAGTCATTTAAACACGTTTTACCAAACATTTGCTCACATATGAATTTCCTAAGTATTTACGTATAGTTACTGTTTCTGTTCTAATATTTGCTGAATTAAAACTTACGTAACGCATGTAACTTATTACATTTTCTAGCGAACATTTTCTGACATAAAAACTTATTGAGTTTCTTTTACACAAGAACTAAATGAGGTATAAATGCTGTCCAAAATAACGAGATCACGAATAACTTAAAATCTGTGATGTAACAAATGTACATTATAATTCATTTGAGAAAAAAAAACTCCAGGATATAAATTTAAAGAAATATTCTCTAAACCAATTTTGCAATGATGTCATTTACCATTACGGCTGTTTTATTTACTAATAGAACAACTGCAGATCTAATAATCATTTAACTTTAAAATTTTAACACAGGTCATATTTCCATATTTGATATGGGAAACAAAGTGTAAATATCTACATATAACTTTTAAAAACAAATATTTTGAACGAATAACGCATAAAACACATAACACATTGTAGGCACAAGGCAAACATAACATTTCTATCGAATATATTTAGAATATAAGACGGTTAAAGAAGAGACATAAAACACCGCAGATAAAGGCTACATGGAACAAAATAAACTAAATGAAACGACAGGAATAAGAACATAAAGAATAAAAATTATAGGTCGAAATCAGACTGATTAAAACGGTCAATGTAACTGCCCAGCGAAAAATTGGTCGTACGGAGTATCAAATGCAAACACTGTTCCAACTTTAACAGTTTTAACAATGTTAGGCTATTCAGAACATGGGGTTGTAATTGATGCGATTCTTTTTTTGTCAATACTTTTTTTATTTAGAAAATCGTAACCTGGCAGAAAAACTGCTAAATCATAAATGTATACATTTTGAAATTAAAACAAAAAGTTACTCAGCCATGGCAAACTAAGTTGAAACATGAGATATCATATTAAGTAAGTTTTCAATTGTGTCAGAACAAGATGTTATTCATTAATACAAGGTCAACATAAATAAAACCTGAAGCTTTTTCGCAATTTTGACAATGAACATGTTATATAATTATGAAATGTCAACATGTTACTTACAGGATATCGATTGTATTACACTGCTTATAACAATTATCAAAGGTTCACATTCTGCATCGACACTGCAGTAATTACGTCTATTCGATATTTTACAATACAATACGTGAGTTAAAATTTCAGAAACGATTATCCTGGCGATTTTCGAGATTTGGATTATGTGGTTTTCATTGACAATATTAGGTTCGACTTATCAACATATGATAAGCGTACTCGAGTTTGGAGACGACCAGACGAAAGATGCGCGGTCTGTCGCTATTTGATAGACAGCGATTTATCTCAGTTTAAATTATAACAGGATTTGTCACGAGGGTATGTGGTCTCTATGTGCTTGATGAAGGACTTGTTATGAAGTAGGCCCCTTAAAAGAGCCAATCAAATTACTATATGAACAATTGTGAGAGCAGACCTTCTGCGAATGCTAAAAACAAAGTTTGGAGATCATCCATGAATTAGGTCAAAAGAAGAAGATGTTTAAAGGTTATTCATACTTTAAGCTAAGCAGCCTGTAAAATGGCTAATCATATTAATATGAGAACATTTGATAAAAGAGTATCGAAGAATAGTTCAGACAATTTTTGTGATCATCCATCAATTAGTTCAATAAAAGAAGACATTTTATGTTTTTGTTGTAATGTTAGCTTTAGCGGGCCCTAAAAGTGATCAATCATATTAATTTGATAAAATACTACCCAAGAATGCCACAGACATTTTTCATTGATCATCCATCAATTAGTTCAGTAAAAGATGTTTGAAGTAGGAGAAGATGTTTGAAGTTCTATTTTTAGCTCCAGAGGCCCCTTAATTGGGCAAATCAAATAAATCTGAATAAATTTGGTAACATACCATCTCAGAATGCAACAGACAAAATGAGGTGATAATACATCAATAAGCGTTTTTTTCAACTTTTAGCTTTAGGGGCCACTTAAAAGGGCCAATCAAATTGATGTGAGCAAAGCAGATAAAAGACAACCTCAGAATGCTACAAACAAAGTTTGGTGATATTCAGTTAATTAGTTCAGTAGAAGAAGATGTTTAAACAATCTTTATTTAGCTCAAGAAGCTCCAAAGAGGACCAATCAAATTTATTTGAAGAAATTTGATAACATACTATAAGAAAACTTTACACAAAGTTCGGTGATCATTCATTTATGCATAAATTAGTTCATTAGAAAAAGAAGTTTGAGGGTTTTTCCATTTTAGCTCTGTTGTCCCTTAAAAGGGGCCAATTGTATTGATATGAGCAAATGTAAGTACGACTGTCAAAAGGGTACACGAGATTAGATCTGAAGTAAATTTGCCAAGAATATGAATGTTGTTGCATGACGATGGGCGCCGGACGCCGGAGCATCCCCTTTGATACTAATAGCTCACCCTGAACCTTAGATTCTGGTGATCTGAACATTTATGCCGCGTTTTAACTCTTTTCCATGAAATTGCAAAACATAAGTTAATAATTGAATAAGACAGCACAAACAATGCAATTTATTTTCTTCTGTTCTTAGTTAGAAAAGGAACACAAAATAGTTTCTCTCAGTTATAGAACGGACTTTACCCCCGAAACATGGTTGTCAAAGATATGTGAGTCAATACTTTTCATTTATGCCAGTTTTAATGTTAGGAAGCTTTTAAATTACATTTATATTTCTTGAAACTTACCCGGGACATTGAGAGTAAGAAGGTATAATATAAACCAGTGGTACTTATAGAAATATTATTGTGCCTAACGAAATCCTCTAATTTCCATTTAAAATCTTTATAAATAACAAACTAAACATCGTTATTTTCTATCTCTAAAACATACATTTGATTATATACTGGCAAGCATTATTGAAATTTAATTTCATCAATTTTCTTATTTATGATATATAAAAATATACACGTAAACCCCGTGGAATAACTGTAACGGATCATTGGACTTCAACTAATCAATAAAAGATAAAAATAATGAAAAATACGCAAGGAAAAATGACTAATTGAATCAAAATTGAGAAATACTTTGTTATGGAATCTTTGTAAAACTTTTATTTCTTGCATTTCACCTAATTTAGTTTTGGCATTGTACTTACACAATATGTCTTCTTTAAATAGCTTTTCGTAAACTCTGTCCTATCCATAATACTGATTGTCAAAAGAAAGGAGAAAAAAATAGTATATTACAAATATACCATGATACTCTTCTTCATCGAAGTAAGAAAAACAATACCAGTTTGACAATTTGTATCACAATATTTATAAGAATTATTCCTTACAGATAATCATATGAACATATATATTCATGTCATTCCTCTCTACCTCAAAGCTTTTTTCGTCTAATAATCATGTATCTACGTTCTTATTGCCTCAGACTTTTTCAAATATACCTACCTGTTTCACCAGTCTATAATTGAAAAATAATAAAACAACTGTTGTATAATTAGGCACATACTTATTGTAGTAATATTCTAGAATATATATTTTTTTGCTAAAAAAAACAACAACAACAGCAACCAAAACACAAGACACAATTGATGTCCCGGGCATCTGTTAATTGACTGATTAATCAGTAATTTAACATAATGTATGCTTTAACATTAATTTTACAATAAATCGTTTACATACAAACATTTTGGTAATGACTGCTTTTCTAACACAAATGTATACTAATATCTGTTTCAATGCAAGGGAAATAACATATTATGTTATCAAATAATAGTTGCGAAAGTGTAACTTTCTTTTGTAAAAAAAAACAACAAAAAAAAACCTGAAAGATTATCATGCTCTGTGGAATTAGTACATACTTGAGGTGTGCCTTAGACAAACATGCTATTTAATTGTCAGAGATGTTATCATTATACATTTCAGTAAACTTAACACATTTAAATTAAATTATCTATCTAATGCGCACAATGGTAGACGCGTATATACCTTGAAAACTTCCATTATTTAAAAAAGTTCTACTACATAGTTATTAGACTGGAAAAGACCATATGTATCATAAGTATTTGTAGGAAATTACAAATACTTCTATTATCTATTTTCAATGATATTTTTCTCATTTTTGTGGAAAAGAAATTCATTTCATTGCATTATATCTGATTTCGTTTTGAAATTCACAATTAGCCTTAATAACAAATTGAAGGATTTTCTTAGACATTTCGCTGATTTTCTTTATTACGATTAATTCTTTATCGAAAGTATTTTCATCCATAATCTATCAAGATTATTAGCTCTTAAGCATTCACGTTACGGAATGCATACATGCACAAATATTGCATGAAATCTAGTTACGAAATACTTGTGGACTGTACTTTAACTACTTAAACTACACACAAATAAGCACAAAAATAAATCATTACCGGTTTATATAACATAAATACTTTTATATGGCAATTCCTTTTACGTCTGATGTAAACTTGAGAAAGACAAGTTGTGAATTCAAAACGACTCGTAAAAGAATGTTTCATTTGATGGAATTCCGATGATTTTACTAATTTCACCTTCTTGGCATTTATCATTCATTAGTAAATCTACTGTTGTATGTCGAGATCTTTTAAGACCCGTTTTACCTTTTTCAACGACATTTTCCTAACTTAAGCGTACACTAAATCCAACGTCACTGTTACATTATTAAAGACAAACTGGAAATTTGTGTACAGCCACTATTGCCATATTATTGTCCCCCGCCTTTTCGGAGAAAAAAGGGGGATATAGAAATAGGTTCCGTCCATCTGTCCATCCGTCCGTCCATCCGTTCGTCACACTTTCGTGTCCGGTCCATAACTTATCTAACGTATGTCATTTATCAAAGGATTTTGAAATAATTTGGCACAAATATTTGTTATAATAAGACAATGTGTCATGCACAACAACCAGACCCCTACCTCCAGGGTCAAGGTCGCACTTGCTCATTCAAGGTCAACATTGTCTATTTGAGGGTATATGTCGTGTCCGGTCCATAACATTCTTATCTTTGAAGGTCAAATCCACACTTGGAGGTCAAAGATTAACATAGTATGTTACAGGGTATATTTTGTGTCCGGTCCATAACTTTTTCAAAGATCAAAGGATTTTGAAAATACTTGGCACAAATAGTCACTATATTAAGACAAAATGTCAAGTGCAATACCTGCGTCCCTACCTCCAAGGTCAAGGTCACACTCAGAGGTCAAAAATTAACATAGTCTGTTATAGGGTATATTTTCTTACTTCTTCATAGTTCAAAGGAATTTTAAAAGAACTTAGGACAAAAAAGTCACAGTAATAAGATGATATGTCAAGTACAACACTTGCAGCCCTACCTCCAAGGTCAAGGTCACACTTAGAGGTCAAAAGTTACCAGAGTCTGTTATATGGTATATTTTGTGTCCGTCTATAACTTCTTTATTGATCAAGGGATTTTAAAAATACTTGGCACAAAAAGTCACAATGATAAGATGATATGTCATGCGTAACACCTGTGTCCCTACCTCCAAGGTCAAGGTCACACTTAGAGATCAAAGATTTACAATCTGTTATAGGGTATATTTTGTGTCCAGTCCATAGCTTTTTCATAGATTAAGGGATTTCAAAAATACTTTGCACAAATAATCACAATAATAAAACGATATATCAGGCACAAAACATGGGTCCCTACCTCCAGATCACACTTAGAGGTCAAAGATTAACATAGTTTGAAATAGGGTATATTTTGTGTCCGATCTATAACTTCTTCATAGTTCAAGGGATTTTAAAAATACTTGACACTAAAAATTACAATAATATAATAATATGCCATGCACAACACCTGCACCCCTACATCCAAGGTCAAGGTCAACATTAAAGGTCAAAATTTATTTTTTAAATTCCGTGTTTAATTTTATTTCTTTAATAAATTTATTGTTGCAATTGCAGATCTAGCATTGATCATAATTTTGGACTGAAAGTCTTGAGATCCATACCTCAATCTTTTGAAATAACACAATTTTATGCTGCATATAAAACTTCCCGAGGCGGGGAACGTTGGAAACTCTGTTACAAATTCTTGTTGGAAGTAAATATAGGAATCATGTTGTTACAAATCCTATATATTGCCAAAATGAAAATTTATTGCAACATACATTTTTGAAGGTCGTAAAAATTTTATTTGTTATACCTATAAGATACAATAATTTGTTGACGATATTTCTTCAGCATAGCGGATTATGATTTAAAAAGAGTTATGCAATATTCTCAATCAATTTATTAGTCATGGTCGGATGTGTCACTAGACACCCTCAATACACCAATATTTATTGGTCGATCAAATTTATAAAGTGTGCTTAATATAAGGAGCATAATGTCCAGTAGAGTTCTTTTACATTTTATAATCAAATCGTCAAATGTTAAAAGGCCAAACAATTTATTGACGAGAAGATATGTTATCTTTATTCGATCCTTGAAGCTTAATTACATATTACTTATATATTAATATTTAATATATTATTTCACTTAATGTTTACTATTTGTGTAATTATTTGAAATATTAAGGATGCAACGTGAAAGCTCTCTGGTATGAATAAAAGACTAAATAATTATAATAATACTAATGATAATAATAATAATAATAATAATAATAATAATAATAATAATAATAATAATAATAATAATAATAATGATGATGATGATAATAAAACAAGACATAATTGATGTCGCATGCATCTGTTAATTGACTGATTAATCAGTAATTTAACATAATAAGTCTTTTTAACTAAAAATAAGCAATAATACACAACCATAACGGTCATAAAAATATAAAGAAAGTAATCGTCAGTGTTATTTCCACTCGTCAAAAATATGCAGACTGGTAACGTTCTTATACCGTGTTTTATTATTAAGTCAAGGTTATAATGAAATGTGGGTATATTCTACATTCATTTATCAAATTACAACATGTCATTAATAAAACAGATGGTTCATATCTCTATAAATACAACTTCTACATGATATTTCGTCATTTTGCACAATACTTACAAGTAAGTCAAAAGCGATAATGCAGTTTCTGCATTGACAATCTTCAATAATATTCCTTACAATGGCATAGATACATATATAATTTTGTATTTCTGTATATGATGGACAAATCTTATGTGCATGAATAAGAATATGATCAACATACATGGATTAGGAACATTCAGATTTAAACATACCATAAAGATACTAATACTTCGGGCGGGTAATTCCCTCCATATGTAAGTTTGTAACCTAAAATATTTGTTTTTCAAACATTTTATCGTCAGACAAATAAAACTACTACTACTACTAATAATAATAATACTACTACTACTAATAATAATGATAATAATAATAATAATAATAATAATAATAATTACAATTAAATGAAATAAAAAAAATGCAAAACTGTAATGTACAATTCCTATTTTTTAGTGTATCTATATTTGCAAGTTTAATATATATTTTTTTCTAATGTAGAGACGCTCTTATGACATTGAGCATTATTGACTTCTCTACCACTTTTATCACTCGTCTAAAATTCAACCTTGAAGGTTAAGACTGAATAAAACAAACGCGTTCTTAAAACGTAAATGATCCGGAATAGTATGAGCAAAAAGAGTAAATGCAAAATGTGATAAGAATGATTTAAAAAGAATCACATACCTTAAATTATTTGTACCTAATTACGTGTGTTTTTATCTGGATATTCAAATAATCCAAAATTGACTTGCATCACAAGTTACTAGTATTGTGTAGGTACAGGTCTTGATTATTGTCGCACTGTTTCTGGTGTACAAATTCAACAACGATTAAGCTAGACTGTATTCATTACATGAATCCTAAATAATAACCAATCGGATGTCTGCAGATCGTTTAGCGTAACTACATATCTCCAATCTTTATCTTAACTATTTCCTTTCTAAAAATTGGGCCATTGTGATGTCTTTAGGGCTTCTTTATTTTATCTCCTGTTTGTGTTTGCCGTGTCGAGGCCTAAAAAAGTCGCCTCGTTCATTCAGTTAGGGACCTTGAAAATCCTTCAGTATTTCAACATCATTGTTGTGTTTAAGGTACTTTTAATTCTTTCTGTTCCCTTTTTCCTAGCTAAGTGGTCCAGTATACCTCAAATTAATACTATTGAACCACCCTTAGGATACGTAGGATACGTTGCCTGTTTTTTACATTTAGTCTTTTGACAGCTTATCTGCGATTTGCAGGCTTCATAACATCTGATCCTCTTTCAAAATTCCATTTTATTTAGTTTCGCCTATTGTTTTCTCATTTAATGCCACGCATGTTATTATTTTTTGGACCACACGCCGCTGTTCATGGAATGGCACTGACGTTTGACATTAAATGTTCTATGATGACCGCCGTATGAACACATAAGCTCATGTTTTTAAATTCATAATTTTATCTTTCACTTACTTTTCATTTAAAAGTGTTTAATTCTGCTTCAAAAGGTTTAAACGGGCGTAAACGGCGTAAACGGAGTCTTGCACTTTCCATTACCGTCCATGAACAGGTTCAATTAAACCGAACCTGCCACATTTACATGTTTGCCGTTTTTGACGTTTTTGTTTGATATTTGTTTGATGTCATTATGTAACTAAAAACTTGAACAGAAAATATAAATCCTTACCATTTCACATTTACATAAGTTATAATAATAATAATGTCAAAAAATTTATGTTTGCCTTTTATGATTTTTGTTATAGGTATTTATCATTCGAACAACTTTAAATCTGTTGGACAGTTAGTAAATCAAATTGTATGTACATTTTATACGGGTATTTGAAAAGGAAACATAACTATTAGAAAATATATAATTGAATACATAAAGAAAACTACATGGATACGTTATTATGAATGATTGCATATATTCTTTGTCGTAACATAGAAACAAAGTTTTATTATGTTGACAAGAGCATTAAGATACGAATTTGTAAATATGCTTTAAAACGTCTGGTTTCGACATACTTAGTTCGCAAAACATGTTTTGACAAAAGCGTCTGTTTGACCGTGTTTTAAAATTGGTCTTTAGAACATGTGAGTGGTTTCAGATAACAAAACTACAGACAAAGAATCAGGTCATGGCGTTCAATTGCACAGATAAGCTGATATCGCATCCGGTGCATTTGGCAGTATATTTGAAGGACAAAACTTGCAACGATTGATCAAAATAGCTTTAAAATAGTAAATTATACACTTCATTTGGTGACTGAATGGGAGAGAAATAAACATATTTAAATGGTTAAAAGTATCTTTATCTTATAGCTACGTATTTGCATTTATTTAGGCGTGCAGAGAAATCAGCAAGTCAGTGACGAACAGACTGTAGAAAAAACACCTCTCATCCACTAGCAAATCTTGCAAATGCTATTTCCTATATAATAAAAGGCTTTTCTGAAAAATGCGTTCTACACTTTTATTCAAGTGATGTGTGAAACATAAATAAATAGATAGATAAATAAATAAATAAAAATTTTTGTAAAGAAATAAAAAGATAAATAAATAAGAGCTCAAAAACAATGTATTTCATTTTCTCTATTCTCATTTGGAAAAGGAACAAGAATAACGAGTAGAGTCACCAAATAATTGCATTTGCATTGTATACCTAAACCAATGCAGTTATTTGTTCAAGTAGAAATTTCAGTATATGTTACTTACTAACCCTAATTGAAATGTGTTATCTGGTTATAATAAATGTGGAAAATTGATGCTTTGTATTGGTTATTATATGTGTATAGGATAAATGATTGGTAAACATATATCTTTATAAATATCTTGCAGATATTGGTTAATCAAAATAATTTCGCAGGACGTACAGAAGATAATGTAATCATGTGTATTGCCTTTATTACAGCTAATGGTAATGAAACGACCACCATATATTTTGCAGAATATATAAGAGAAATATCTGAACTGTAATATTTTTTAATGAGTATTTCACAGATGGATAACAAGGTAACAATGTTAATTTCTAAAAGTTTAAAATAACTGTAAGTTACTATTTTTGCAAATTCTTATAGACGTTAATGTATTTTTTCCTCAATATTTCAGTCATTTCTGAATAAACATGCCAGAGTTGTAAGTTATCTTCATCGAGCATCAACAGAAAATATACTGTTTAAACAATTTTTTTAAACTTACTTTTTGTTCGTGAAACTCTTGAACATACATGATAAATATAAAATCGTGCTTTAATACATAATACGGCTTTGAGCTTTTTTCTAAGAATACCGACCAGGATAGTATCAAACTAAGCTTGCAATTGGGTGTGTCGGATGCATAGCAAGTTGTTTTAAAATGCTGTATTTTTTTAGAAATACTTTTAAAATCGTAAAATTAAAAGCTTATGTTTCTGAACTATGGTAATTGATTTGTGCCATTTGTGTTTTCGCCACGCGACCACACCAAGCAAAACGTCGAGTTTAAATGGCGAGGGCGCGGAGCGAAAAAAAAGTTATAAGTGGGTGGCGTGGGCGAAATTTAGTAAGGAAAACTTCGCCCGCGTGGTCGCTGAACGAGATTTAAGAAATAAATCGGCGTGGGCGCGGAGCCCCGACTGTTTTAACTTGTTAATTCTCGACTTATCGCTTGGTGGGAACGCGGGGCGAACATACTCATTTGAGGGGGCGCACGGCGAAGTTTCATCTATTGAACTTCGTCCCGCACCCCTCTAATAAACTTGTTTTCGCTCCGCGACCCCGCCGTTTCAACTCTTAAATTTTGCTCCGCGCCCCCGCAGGGCGACCTTTTGGTTACTAATCTTCACCTCACGCCCCGCTAATAAGCGTATTTTTGCTTCGCGTCCCGCCATTCTTACTTCTTAATTTTCAACTTTTCGCTTCACGGGGTCGTGGGCGAAAACACGCTAATAAGCGAACGCTTGGGGCGAAGTTTAATCTATTAAACGTCGAACCGCACCCCCGCTAATACGCGTGTTTTCGCTCCGCGCCCCTGCAGGGCGAATATCTATTTAAAAAACCTCGCCCCGCGTTCCCGCTAATTGGCATGCTTTCGCTCTGCGCCCCCCCCCACCATTTTAAGCTGTTAATTTTCGACTTTTCACTTGGCGGGGTTGCGGGATGGAAACACGAATCAGCTACAATACTGAACTGCATTATTTCTTTTCAATAATTTATTTATTTCTCTATTATGAAACACTTAATTTCAAATGTAGGCTATTAGATAAGAATCCGTACAAAACGTCGCATTCAATAAATAATCAAGGGGTCGATTGTTCTCTCCTAGAGTGACGCGAATTTTGACAATTGATTACGGTCATGTCTAACGGGCATTTGTCTCAGGATTTACATTAGATTATTAGTCGGTCACTTGCGAAGACATTAGAAGAAATTAAGTTATCAAGGAAAGTCAGTTGGGTGGACTTACCGCCTAGATAAAACCAGTTTGCAAACATCGGCGAATGGACCAGAAAAAACAACATACCAACTGAAGTCGAACTTTCAAACAAGTTAATATCAGAAAAAAAAGAATATAAAGTAATGCTACTATTATAATCGATAACAATTCTTATCACATGGAAGTGATTACAACACTGCACATTTCACTAAGTAAATTTACTTGTTAGAGAGTATTTTATCATATAAACAGTATATATAAAGTCATGTAGATATACAACAATTACCATAATTTATTTGTTGTTCCGCACTCATCTTTAAGCTACAGCTAAAATGTTCAGAATCTCTTTTCATATAGCAATATAAAATGTTAAAGTATGCTTAAAAAGTAAAAGTCAGTGACCATCTGCCACATCATTGTAACCGTTGTCAGCATTAAATTTTGGTAACTGTAATCCATTTTTGTATCGGATTTCTATGCAGTCTTTATCGAGATATTCTCTCCGTCTTGGGTTTTCTATATCACCCAGTGATCTCATAGAATATCTAAGATATGAAGCTGAGATACATTTAGAAAATTTTGACCTGAGAATCCTGCCTTCGAAGCCAAACTCAATATACATTTCATTAAAGGATGTGTTTGAATGCTTAGGATCGTCTGGTGGTAAGATTTTGTAAAAAAATTTGAGTCCGTTTAGCGCATTTTCTTCATACGCATTGCATGTTTTGGAGACACAATAACCAACAACGGAATGAATACCTCGACGGAGATTGCATCAAAATCTAGTCAGAACAAAAATGGGTAAATATAGAGGAAAGCCAAAAGGGGTAGAATCACATTTCGATTTTTCTTAAACAAAACCTTTTCTGGCACATTTGTCTAGCCAATAATAGTCAAATTATCATAAAAGAATTTCACCTTGATAATCAAGAGCGAAATAACTATTCAGCACCCATTTACTATTCTATATAATATAAATACATGGTGTATAACTCGCCAAAGCGTTTTATCATTTCATTATATAAAGTAAACTAGTGCTTGAAAGTATTTTTGTTATTGGTGATCAAGGGGATTTTTTGATAATATTGTTTCAGCACTGAAGGCTTGAACAGGTTATATGGGGAATGAATCTCTATTTGCGGCACGGCTATTGACGTACCGGCATTTAGCACATCCTTTTTCCTTTCGCCATTTGTATAGGGGAAGGTTCAATCTCGGACGGTGTAGATTTTGTAAAATATTCATGTTCATGTTTTATAAGCATTTTGAATTTATTAACAGTGATTTGGAATAGGATTGATGCAGATTTCTTTCCAGTTTTTCTTTTGATATTTCTTGTCAATACTGTATAACCTATGTTAACCGTATATACTTTTAAAACTTACGAATGCATATTGCTTGGCAATTTTTCATTTGTTGTTCTACCAGGTTTGAGCATTATAATTTTGATGGTATTATTTATGCATGAAGCTCATTCAGATGAATTATAAAAAAAGGATAAAGATTGCATGGTGCTAAATTTGACTAGTGCCAGTAGTGGTATAAACAACTAAATTTCGTTAGGTAAAGTAAGTGGTTGCATATAAATACACGACCAAATCAAATGTCTCATTTGGAACAGTGAGTTAGGTAAACAATGTATACATTAATGTTTACAATAATGTTGTTATATGTATTTGAATGTTATGCTGTTGACAACAGTTAACATTCTTATGGTAATTTATTTCATTTGAAGTCACAGTTCTACATCCTTGATTTTTTCACAAGGAGCTAGAGGTGAAGAGGGTAAAAGGTGGTATAATTTTCTTTATTTTCCTTTCCAATGAAAACAAATAGGCATTGGAATGTTCTTTGTTGAGTAAAAGGGGGCATTTGTGAAGAAATGCCCTGACAGATAATTGACAATTTTTGTAGAATCAAATGTGCATTGTGACTTTGAAAAATATTTTGTTTATTTGCAAGATTATTGCAATTCAATGTTTATTTTAAACTGAACGAATAAAACATGAAAATAAATATATATTGTAATAATAATAATAATAATAGTTATGAAAATACATTAATAACAATTATGTATATATTAAGTTATAATAGAATGCATATTGTGCCTTAGTCTGCAATTCTTATGTTATTTTGTTGTAATTAATGCTTCCGAGGGATCACTTTGTTTCCAGAATTTTGTACTTCACAACAACAGGTGTCAAGTGCCGTGTGGCAGCCGTAAAAAGTTGCCCCGTACTTCACTTCAGTGTTGTTATATTTTCTGGTCCTTCGGGATCATTGATGCCAACACTATAAAGTGTTGAGAATTGAGTACCGCTCAAGCCGGTGCTAGGGGGCGTGAGGGATGTTGCACTTATTCATTATCCCTCATGTACAGACTTAATCAAACCGAGTCTGCAATTTTTATGTTATTTTGTTGTAATTAATGCTTCCGAGGGATCGATTTGTTTCCAGGATTTTGTACTTCACAACAGCAGGTGTCAAGTACCGTGTGGCAGCCGTAAAAAGTTGCCCGTACTTCACTTCAGTGTTGTTATATTTTCTGGTCCTTCGGGATCATTGATGCCAACACTATAAAGTGTTGAGAATTGAGTACCGCTCAAGCCGGTGCTAGAGGGCGTGAGGGATGTTGCACTTATTCATTATCCCTCATGTACAGACTCAATCAAACCGAGTCTGCAATTTTTATGTTATTTTGTTGTAATTAATGCTTCCGAGGGATCACTTTGTTTCCAGAATTAACATGGCTATTTCCAGTATATATGCACATACATTAATATACAATTCTGTATTTTGCTTTTTATTGTTTATTTTCTTCAATGATGCAGGCGTGTTTGTTTTCTTTGGATTTTAATTTGTTAATTGGGTGCTAGGCTAATTTGTCTGTAGTTTGTAAGCTTGTTAAAGTTGTTGGCTATTTTAAAGTGTTATTAAATAACTTCACTCGTATTATTTTTATTTTTTGCAGTTCCTCTTGGTAATTTTAACTAGCATGGCATCAATTTAGTTGGTGATTGTGAAAAGGAAATATTACTGTATGTGATGTTTACAAGGGCTCTAGGCATAATTATGCTATTTCAACATATTTGTTTTGATTTCAGAACTTAAACAATTTATAGTACTTGCTTGGCCAGAAAAGTGTTCTTTATAACTATCAGTATTCTATTATAAAGTAAGTGTTGTTGTTAAATTGTTATTCATGGAAGTGATATAATTTATATTTGCTCTCTGAATGATGACACTGCCTGTTGTGCTACCCGGCATATTTAAACTTGTCATTTACTGTGTCTATTCCAGTTCTCAAACATATCTTAGTATGTGTTTGCTCATAAATATTTGCTTATGTTGCTTCTATTGGAAAACATTTTGATCAAATGTTTTGCCTCTTTGTATGATTTGGTTGGTTTTTGTTTTTGTCACATTATGACATACACATTGAATTTATTGATTGCCTGTAAACAGTTGCATGCAAAGCTTCTGTTTGCAACATTGTTTTCATGAAAATGGTTTGTTTGTTTTGAAATATTTGGGATGATATTTGATACATTGAATTATATGATTGCCCATGAACAGTTGCTAAATTAGTCATTTGCCTTCTGTTGGTAAGATAAGATAATCTTTATTTATAGTCCGTTACATATCAACATTAGCTGTTGGTAAGATAAAATAAAATGATCTTTATTTATAGTCGGTTACATAAAACATATAAACATTAGCTATTATTTGATTGCTTATAGGAGGTGCTTATTTGGCTCCGTTAGTAATCTATTTGATGGAAATGTTTGGCCTGATTGATTGTATATTTGGGATGATAGTTGACATATTTACTAATTTGATTGCTCATGAAACAGGTGCTAATTTGGCTCTGTTGGTAAGATAAGATAACAAGTTTAACAAGTTTATTTATCTTTTCCCAGAAGGTCATAGACCCATGTGGTACAATATGCAAAACATATAATATGGCAAACGTGCAAAACTGACATGATCTCATACATGCATTGCAATAGCACATTTTACATAGGAAATGAAAACATATACAATGTATTTACCTATTAAATGATTTACATGCTTATAGTAATTCACATTTTCGTCGTATGTGTCAAAAGTATATATGCAACATTCGTTTTACGTGTGACAAAAAAATCAAATTGTACTGACTTTACATATTAGATTGGATCTATCACTAGTAAAGAAGATAATTTGAAAGATTAAAATCTTTCTCAATTGAATATTGAATTAAATCATGTTGATAACGAAAGTGTGAATTTTACATACATTTTATATACTGCCTATACACCATTGTTGTCAAAGCATTTATTGTGCACGGGAGATAATTGCTATGGTCTTATCGCTAGACCTGTACATCGAGTTATGTAACATCCACCGCACTATAGCTTTAACAATATATTGATATACCATATAATTTCTTAGCATAATTAACTGCAGTTATCTAATAAAATGGAACAAATTTGTATATAAATGTGTACTGTCCAGACATTTTTCTAATAAATTACTTTGTATGAAGAAAAGATTGAAAAATTTAAGGGGGATAATCTTGTCAAAAGCGAAATACAAGATTAGTCACCCGGTAAGTTGCTCTTTAGTCTTAAGATGTATGTTTACTTATGTGTTTCCTCATTCCCAGATCTTGCCATCAATGACAAGATTTGAGGAGGAACAATTAGATAACAGCAGTTTCGCTTGTAAAATATACATATATTTGAGCTATGAAACTATATTATATAGGATGAATCACACATTTATATGACTGACATAGAAGAAATATTACATATTCATATGACTAGCCTATATTGACCAACATGTCGATTGGGACAATAATATAATAAGAGAAACATACAATGTAGTACTATAAGTCTAGTTTTAACAAAAGTATAGACATAGTTGTAGATATGAAAATCATTAACATACTAATCAGCTCCATATAAAATATCTGAGCGCATCACGAATGCTTTTGAAATATATATACTCAGTTTTCTGATTAACAATTGATTTTCAGTATTCATTAATTCTATAAATTTAAACATATTTGGAGATCTCCAGTAACAAATTGGTATATATTGTGTTCTTAATTGAGAGTACATTCTACTTTGTAATACAAAATGGAATTCATCTTCTAACACATTGCAGAATGTGCATTTGCGTTCATTTATAGGTACACTGACAGATAAGATAAGATAATCTTTATTTATAGTCAGTTACATAAAACATATAAACATTAGCTGTTGGTAAGATAAGATAAGATAATCTTTATTTATAGTCGGTTACATAAAACATATAAACATTAGCTATTATTTGATTGCTTATAGGAGGTGCTTATTTGGCTCTGTTAGTAATCTATTTGATGAAAATGTTTTGCCTGATTGATTGCATATTTGGGATGATAGTTGACATATTTACTAATTTGATTGCTCATGAAACAGGTGCTAATGTGGCTCTGTTGCTAATCTTTATATATTGATACAAATGTTCTGTCTGATTGATTGCATGTTTAGGATGGTATTTGTCATAATCTATTATTTGATTGCTCATAGGAGGGTCTTATTTGGCTCTGTTGGTAATCCATTTGATGCAAATATTTTGCCTGATTGATTGTATTTGACATATTGAATTATTTGATTGCCCATAAACAGGTGCTTATTTGGCCCTGTTGGTAATCTATTTGATGCAAATGTATTGCCTGATTTATTGAGTTTTTGGGATGATATTTGACATATTGAATTATTTGATTGCCCATAACAGGTGCTTATTTGGCCCCTTTGGTAATCTTTTTTGATGCAAATGTTTTGCTTGATTGATTGCATATTTGGGATGATATTTGACATATTGAACAATTTGATTGCCCATGAAACAGGTGCTAATTTTGCCCTGTTGGGTATCTATATATATTTGATGCAACTGTTCTTCCTGATTGATTGCATATTTTGGATGATATTTGTCATATTGAATTATTTGATTGCCCATTACAGGTGCTCATTTTGTCATTTTGCCTTGTTGATAATCTATTTGATGCAAATGTTTTGCCTGATTGATTGCATATTTAGGATGATAATTGACATAATGAATTATTTTATTGCTCACAGGAGGTGCTTATTTGGCTCTGTTGGTAATCTATTTGATGCAAATGTTTTACTTGTTTGATTGAATATTTGGGATGATTTTTGACATATTGAATTTTTGATTGCCCATAAACTGGTGCTTATTTTGCGTTTTGGTCATATATATTTGATTTCCATGCAAATGCATGCATGGTTTGGTGGTTGGGATTAATTTTGAACATGTGCATTGATTAATGATCAGAAACACTGTTATTTGGCTTATATTTGTAACTTTTTTGATACAGGTGGTTTTACTTTGATGCAGATGTTTTACTTGCTTGCATATTTGTGACCGTTTTAGTGAAAGGAATGTGTTCATGCTTGTGATTCATCTTGTTGTGGATATTGGTTGGTAATACAAATGGGTGGTAACAGTTTAATGCTCTATAAATACTTGACATAATATATTTTTCTTATTCAATTTATATAATTATTTACAGTCATAAAGATGTTTTTACAGTTGAAGTGACAGGTCTTCATCTATAGCCACATCACATAGGATTGGAACCGGTATAGGTAAAAGGTGGTAAATTTTTTAGTTATTCACTTTCTTTAACAAGCTACATATTAAGCTGTGTGGCCAATTTGGGAACACTCTGAGGTAACATTTATTTTGCACAGTTCTACAGCGTTTTCCTTTGTAGTATGTCTCAAACATATTCAAGTGGTAATGTTTAAACTCAATTATATTTTACTTTTATATGTAAGTGAAAATAAATGTGTAGTTAGGAAAAGACAGGATTTTTAACAGGCTGATGATAGATGGAAAGCTTTATTTGAATATTGATATTATTTCAATGTCTAAGAAATACCTCATAAGTATAACAGTAGAATTGCACTTGAGATGCTTCTACATAATGTAGAAAGTTGTTTTGAAATGTTTTCATTTGATTAAATAAAATTGTTAATATTAATACAATATTTTTGTTTTTTAGATACCTAAAGTTCTGTATTTCTCTATTTTAAAGGGAGGTGATTTCATGTGATTAAGCATAATTCATGCCAATGTCAACATTGTATGATCTGATCTGTTAGACGGTGGCTGTTCTACAGCAAATGTGCTTCATCATATGGCCATGGCCTGAGTAGGGCTCGAACCTTGGATTCCTGGGTTGAGAGGAGGACACCTTTACCACTAGGCTACTACTTTCCTTAGGAATAAAGAATACAAGTCATGAATACAGAATTCTAAGGTAATTCATACATCTTTTGACCACATTAAATTTGACTGTAGATTATTGTTTTTCATGTTAAATAATCTACGGGTATCTTGAAAAGAGCTGTAATTTTATGTCCTGTCATGCAAAAGTCGTCATGAACGTCATGGGCATCCGCAGTTTATATTTAGATTGGAAGCAGTTCTTTGGCTGAGTTTGCCAATCGGTAAAAAATGTAGTCAGGCCTAAAATAGTTACCTTGATTTTAATATGTTCAGAAATTGTAGTGTATGCTTAGGGTCGTCTGGTGGTAAGATTTTGTATAAAAATTTGAGTCCGCTTAGCGCATTTTCTTCATACGCATTGCATGTTTTGGAGACACAATAACCAACAACGGAATGAATACCTCGACGGAGATTGCATCAAAATCTAGTCAGAACAAAAAATGGGTAAATATAGAGGAAAGCCAAGAGGGGTAGAATCACATTTCGATTTTTCTTAAACAAAACCTTTTCTGGCACATTTGTCTAGCCAATAATGGTCAAATTATCATAAAAGAATTTCACCTTGATAATCAAGAGCGAAATATTTATTCAGCACCCGTTTACTATTATATATAATATAAATACATGGTGTATAACTCGCCGAAGCGTTTTATCATTTCATTATATATAGTAAACTAGTGCTTGAAAGTATTTTTGTTATTGGTGATCAAGGGGATTTTTTGATAATATTGTTTCAGCACTAAAGGCTTGAACAGGTTACATGGGGAATGAATCTCTATTTGCGGCACGGCTATTGACGTACCGGCATTTAGCACATCCTTTTCCTTTCGCCATTTGTATAGGGGAAGGTTCAATTTCGGACGGTGTAGATTTTGTAAAATATTCATGTTCATGTATGTTTTATAAGCATTTTGAATTTATTAACAGTGATTTGGAATAGGATTGATGCAGATTTCTTTTCAGTTTTTCTTTTGATATTTCTTGTCAATACTGTATAACCTATGTTAACCGTATACTTTTAAAACTTACGAATGCATACGAATAGCTTGGCAATTTTTCATTTGTTGTTCTACCAAGATTGAGCAATATAAGATAAAGTTCTTTTTTATGGTATCATTTATGCATGAAGCTGATTCAGATGAATTATTAAAAGGGTAAAGGTTGCATGGTGCTAAATTTGACTAGTGCCAGTAGTGGTATAAACAACTAAATTTCGTTAGGTAAAGTAAGTGGTTGCATATAAATACACGACAAAATCAAATGTTTCATTGGAAACAGTGAGTTAGGTTAGCTATGTATACATTAATGTTTACAATAATGTTGTTATATGTATTTTGAATGTTATGTTGTTGACAACTGTTAACATTCTTGTAGTAATTTATTTCATTTGAAGTCACAGTTCTACATCCTTGATTTTTTCACAAGGAGCTAGAGGTGAAGACGGTAAAAGGTGGTATAATTTTCTTTATTTTCCTTTCCAATGAAAACAAATAGGCATTGGAATGTTCTTTGTTGAGTAAAAGGGGGCATTTTTGAAGAAATGCCCTGACAGATAATTTACAATTTTTGTAGAATCAAATGTGCATTGTGACTTTGAAAAATATTTTGTTTATTTGCAAGATTATTGCAATTCAATGTTTATTTTAAACTGAACGAATAAAACATGAAAATAAATATATATTGTAATAATAATAATAATAATAATAATAGTTATAAAAATACATTAATAACAATTATGTATATATTAAGTTATAATAGCATGCATAT
The DNA here is from genome assembly GCF_026571515.1 of Ruditapes philippinarum. Classification (NCBI taxonomy): domain Eukaryota; kingdom Metazoa; phylum Mollusca; class Bivalvia; order Venerida; family Veneridae; genus Ruditapes; species Ruditapes philippinarum. The sequence goes on along the minus strand of NW_026853012.1, from coordinate 36,343 downwards.
TGTGCCTTAGTCTGCAATTCTTATGTTATTTTGTTGTAATTAATGCTTCCGAGGGATCACTTTGTTTCCAGAATTTTGTACTTCACAACAGCAGGTGTCAAGTGCTGTGTGGCAACCGTAAAAAGTTGCCCCGTACTTCACTTCAGTGTTGTTATATTTTACTGGTCCTTCGGGATCATTGAGTCGTTGAGAATTTAGTACCGCTCGAGCCGGTGCTAAGGGGGCCTGAGAGATGTTGCACTTATTCATTATCCCTCATGTACAGACTTAATCAAACCGAGTCTGCAATTTTTATGTTATTTTGTTGTAATTAATGCTTCCGAGGGATCGCTTTGTTTCCAGAATTTTGTACTTCACAACAGCAGGTGTCAAGTGCCGTGTGGCAGCCGTAAAAAGTTGCCCCGTACTTCACTTCAGTGTTGTTATATTTTCTGGTCCTTCGGGATCATTGATGCCAACACTGTAAAGTGTTGAGAATTGAGTACCGCTCAAGCCGGTGCTAGAGAGCGTGAGGGATGTTGCACTTATTCATTATCCCTCATGTACAGACTTAATCAAACCGAGTCTGCAATTTTTATGTTATTTTGTTGTAATTAATGCTTCCGATGGATCACTTTGTTTCCAGAATTAACATGGCTATTTACAGTATATAGGCACATACATTAATATACAATTCTGTATTTTGCTTTTTATTGTTTATTTCTTCAATGATGCAGGCGTGTTTGTTTTCTTTGGATTTTAATTTGTTAATTGGGTGCTAGGCTAATTTGTCTGTAGTTTGTAAGCTTGTTAAAGTTGTTGGCTATTTTAAAGTGTTATTAAATAACTTCATTCGTATTATTTTTATTTTTTGCAGTTCCTCTTGGTAATTTTAACTAGCATGGCATCAATTTAGTTGGTGATTGTGAAAAGGAAATATAACTGTATGTGATGTTTACAAGGGCTCTAGGCATAATTATGCTATTTCAACATATTTGTTTTGATTTCAGAACTTAAACAATTTATAGTACTTGCTTGGCCAGAAAAGTGTTCTTTATAACTATCAGTATTCTATTATAAAGTAAGTGTTGTTGTAAAATTGTTATTCACGGAACTGACATATTTGCTCTCTGAATGATGACACTGTCTGCTGTGCTAACTTGTCATTTACTGTGTCTATTCAAGTTCTCAAACATATCTTAGTATGTGTTTGCTCATAAATATTTGCTTATGTTGCTTCTATTGGAAAACATTTTGATCAAATGTTTTGCCTCTTTGTATGATTTGGTTGGTTTTTGTTTTTGTCACATTATGATGTATACACATTGAATTTATTGATTGCCTGTAAACAGTTGCATGCAAAGCTTCTGTTTGCAACATTGTTTTCATGAAAATGGTTTGTTTGTTTTGAAATATTTGGGATGATATTTGATACATTGAATTATATGATTGCCCATGAACAGTTGCTAAATTAGTCAATTGCCTTCTGTTGGTAAGATAAGATAATCTTTATTTATAGTCCGTTACATATCAACATTAGCTGTTGGTAAGATAAAATAAAATGATCTATATTTATAGTCGGTTACATAAAACATATAAACATTAGCTATTATTTGATTGCTTATAGGAGGTGCTTATTTGGCTCCGTTAGTAATCTATTTGATGGAAATGTTTGGCCTGATTGATTGTATATTTGGGATAATAGTTGACATATTTACTAATTTGATTGCTCATGAAACAGGTGCTAATTTGGCTCTGTTGGTAAGATAAGATAAGATAATCTTTATTTATAGTCGGTTACATAAAACATATAAACATTAGCTGTTGGTAAGATAAGATAAGATAAGATAATCTTTATTTATAGTCGGTTACATAAAACATATAAACATTAGCTATTATTTGATTGCTTATAGGAGGTGCTTATTTGACTCTGTTAGTAATCTATTTGATGAAAAATGTTTTGCCTGATTGATTGCATATTTGGGATGATAGTTGACATATTTACTAATTTGATTGCTCATGAAACAGGTGCTAATTTGGCTCTGTTGCTTATCTATATATTTGATGCAAATGTTCTGTCTGATTGATTGCATATTTAGGATGATATTTGACATAATTAATTATTTGATTGCTCATAGGAGGGTCCTATTTGGCTCTGCTGGTAATCTATTTGATGCAAATATTTTGCCTGATTGATTGCATATTTGGGATGATATTTGACATATTGAATTATTTGATTGCCCATAAACAGGTGCTTATTTGGCCCTGTTGGTAATCTATTTGATGCAAATGTATTGCCTGATTTATTGAGATTTTGGGATGATATTTGACATATTGATTTATTTGATAGCCCATAACAGGTGCTTATTTGGCCCTGTTGGTAATCTTTTTTGATGCAATTGTTTTGCCTGATTGATTGCATATTTGGGATGACATTTGACATATTGAACAATTTGATTGCCCATGAAACAGGTGCTAATTTTGCCCTGTTGGGTATCTATATATATTTGATGCAACTGTTCTTCCTGATTGATTGCATATTTGGGATGATATTTGTCATATTGAATTATTTGATTGCCCATTACAGGTGCTCATTTTGTCATTTTGCCTTGTTGATAATCTATTTGATGCAAATGTTTTGCCTGATTGATTGCATATTTAGGATGATAATTGACATAATGAATTATTTTATTGCTCACAGGAGGTGCTTATTTGGCTCTGTTGGTAATCTATTTGATGCAAATGTTTTACTTGTTTGATTGAATATTTGGGATGATTTTTGACATATTGAATTTTTGATTGCCCATAAACTGGTGCTTATTTTGCGTTTTGGTCATATATATTTGATTTTCATGCAAATGCATGCATTGTTTGTTGGTTGGGATTAATTTTGAACATGTGCATTGATTTATGATAAGAAACACTGTTATTTGGCTTATATTTGTAACTTTTTTGATACAGGTGGTTTTACTTTGATGCAGATGTTTTACTTGCTTGCATATTTGTGACCGTTTTAGTGAAAGGAATGTGTTCATGCTTGTGATTCATCTTGTTGTGGATATTGGTTGGTAATACAAATGGGTGGTAACAGTTTAATGCTCTATAAATACTTGACATAATAGATATTTCTTATTCAATTTATATAATTATTTACAGTCATAAAGATGGTTTTTACAGTTGATGTGACAGGTCTTCATTTATAGCCATATCACATAGAATTGGAACTGGTATAGGTAAAAGGTGGTCAAATTGTTTAGTTATTCACTTTCTTTAACAAGCTACATATTTAGCTGTGTGGCCAATTTGGGAACACTCTCCGAGGTAACATTTATTTTGCACAGTTCTCCAGCGTTTTCCTTTGTAGTATGTCACAAACAAATTCAAGTGGTAATGTTAAACTCAATTATTTTTTAATTTTAAGTGAAAATAAATGTGTAGTTAGTAAATGACAGGATTTTTAACAGGCTTTATTTGAATAATAATATTATTTCAATGTCTAAGAAATACCTCATAAGTATAGCAGTAGAATTGCACTTGAGATGCTTCTACATAATGTAGACTTTTTTTTGAAAAGTGTTCATTTGATTAAATTAATTTGTTAATATAAATACAATATTTTTGTTTTTTAGATACCTTAAGTTCTGTATTTCTCTATTTTAAAGGGAGGTGATATCATGTGATTTAGCATAATTCATGCCAATGTCAACATTGTATGATCTGATCTGTTAGACGGTGGCTGTTCTACAGCAAATGTGCTTCATCATATGGCCATGACCTGAGTAGGGCTCGAACTTTGGATTCTGGGTTGAGAGGAGGACACCTTTACCACTAGGCTACTACTTTCCTTAGGAATAAAGAATACAAGACTAGTCATGAATACAGAATTCTAAGGTAATTCATACATCTTTTGACCACATCAAATTTGACTGTAGATTATTGTTTTTCATGTTAAATAATCTACGGGTATCTTGGAAAGAGCTGTAATTTTATGTCCTGTCATGCAAAAGTCGTCATGAACGTCATGGACATCCGCAGTTTATATTTAGATTGGAAGCAGTTCTTTGGCTGAGTTTGCCAATCGGTAAAAAATGTAGTCAGGCCTTAAATAGTTACCTTGATTTTAATATGTTCAGAAATTGTAGTGTATATTTACAATAGTCACGGCTCTCTGTGGGTCAAGATATGGTTTTAATTTTTAAGGTCCTTGTTATGAAATTGGTTGCAATAATTTTAATCTGAGTGTGGTAACATGGCAATAAAGAAAACTAATTCAGGTGCCTTATTGGCAGACATTGACACCAATTTAGTTTAAGTTTAAAATGAAGAGAGTATCCATAATGGATTGGTTATAAATGATTTTTCAGGATAGTTTCATCATGACCCTCTTGGTTATTTGCTTACCCAGAGTCAAGTTATCTGATAAGTACTGATAATCGAGCCTCATTTATCAATTTATTTTATTATGAAGAAGTTGAAGCTGGACTAATAGTCAGTTCAAATTACATGGTGCGTGGTGCTTGTGATTATTTATTTTTTCAGACATTCTAACATGTTTCTTATGTATACACAATTCTCTTGTCAGACATGCAAAGCTTGATTTCGTGCAATATTGTATTGTGGCAGCAGTAAAACAATTTCATTTAGTCTATCCACTTTCTTATTTTTTTACTGATATTATTCATTTGTTTGAGTATCACATAATCAAGAAAACATGCAAACCAATCACTGGTCATAAACATATAGCCAGTAAAGTTATGGCAAAATACTTAACACTGTTACAATTACTGGAACGTTTGATGAAAATTTGTTGATTTATCTTATGTTATACATTTTGTAACTGTTCATTCAAGCATTCTAGGAAACACTAAAGCTTTATTTTAGAGGGAGAAAATGGTACATGGCTCAAAACATAAATGTAAATGACATTTTTTATGGTGGCGATATGGCTGAATTCCATTGCATTACATTCCAGCCATGTGGCGTTTTCCAGTATTCGCCACAAGCCTTTTTGTTGTTACTGTAATTTCAAAGGAACCAAGTCAGCATTTGTTCCGAGGGCTTTCTTCTTTCTATTTCATTATTACATAAATTACAATATAATTTATAAATTATTCTTAAAGTTATGTGAGCAATGGCCATTACTCCCATTCTAAATAAATATGAATCTTTAATATACGTTTTTTGTGACTTAATTCCCCTTGTAATATTGTTTGAGCACTAAAGGCTTGAACAGGTTACATGGGGAATGAATCTCTATTAGCGGTACGGCTATTGACGTACCGGCATTTAGCACATCCTTTTCCTTTCGCCATTTGTATAGGGGAAGTGGAATGCTGAACAGATTTGATTGTATTACAGAAAACAAATGGATGTTGTAGGACCAATAGTAAAATGACATTTTTGTGATGAAATAGTATGACAACAAACATTTGTGTTTGATAACAATATTTAATTACATATTATGGTACTGTTTATCTGAATGTGGCGTTTTTTAGTATTCGCCACCAGCCTTTTTTGTTGTTACTGTAAATTCAAAGGAACCAAGTCAGCATCTGTTCCCAGGGCTTTCTTCTTTCTATTTCATTATTAGATAAATTACAATATAATTTATAAATTGTTCTTCAAGCTATATGAGCCATGGCCATTACTCCCATTCTAAATAAATATGAATCTTTAATATACATCATTGTTTTTGTGATTTAGTTCCTCTTGTAATTTAACAATTATTGGCAAGACAAATGTGCCGAACAGCAGATTTGTTTCCCTTTGCTTTTATATGGAGTATTTTCATTGGGCCAAGGTTTTCATGTGACCAATGAAAATAGTCCATTTGAAAACAATCTGCTGCGCCATTTTACTTTCATTTTGGAGTGAGAATTTGACATATCGGAAAAAGGTGCGTTATAGTTTCATATGATGCTTTGATTGAACAATTATTACAAATAATAATTTAATTTTATCATATATAAATACGCAATACAAAGAAATATTCATTCACTGTGAATTTAGTGTGTTTCACTCGAGAGAGTTATATCAGATCTCTTTCGAGTTTCATTTGTTGACAGTTCCGGCTTGAATATTACTTGCTACGTATAATCCGCGAAGGTGTCAGTGTTGTTTCCTTAAAAAGTATTTATTTATCTAAGATTAGACACCAGGATGGTCAAGATCGGTGAAAAATTGATGAATATATGCGCTGATATTTCTATGCAAAATGAAAGTAGGTTGAAATACCTTTATAATTTTCTAGAGTCATATTTATTTTTTCATAAAATTAATCTTTGTCAATACTTTTGATGTTTGGATGATGTTTAAGGGTTTTGGGTTTTAAAGGGGGAACGGGGGTATAGTGTAAGTCATGGCCACGCGACGTTCACCTGTGGTTTCAAAGGCTGGATATTTGGCAACGAATAGCCTCCATAAGTTTGAAATATATTTCACAGAGTGAAGAACAAATAGAATATTTTAACCATTATTTGATGGTTCTTTTGTCGCATTTTATTTTATAAATAGGCGTATAAAAAGAAAATGTAAAACAAGACTGGTGCAATCTTCTGTCAAAATCGCAAACTTATGTCTACATATCTTGAAAAGAGTGAGATGTGAATCGGAAAAAGGATAATGCCATAGCAATACATGGACAACGCGGTTACCAGTCTTTATAATGCAAACAAGTGCCATGTCAACATGACCACCACTCGCCGAATGTGTTTGCTCATTGGGAGAATGTATATGTAGAAGAGCAGAATATTTCAATTTTAAGAGGTCTTTTGGTATTGAAAACTGATGGCTAAAGTGATTACAGTTTTAAAACCTATGTGAATACTTATGGCTGAAAATAACAAAGGGATATAACTGAAAAAATGATGCAGGGTAGGTTATCATTCTTGTGTGTTGCATTCCTCGTCAATGACATCAATCCTCCTATGAAGTTTCAAGTTGATACCTCTCGCACTTTTGAGATAAGCTCCGGACAAAAAGTATGAAAAATAAAAAAAGGGCAATAACTCAAAAATTATAAATGGCAGTGTTATCATTCATGTGCAAGGCATTCCTGCTTAATAAGATCTATCCACCTATGAAGTTTCATGTTGACATCTCAAAGATTGTTTTAGTTATGCTCCACTCAGGAAAAACATAAGTATGAAAAATAACAAAGGGCAATAGCTCAAAAATAATAATGCAGGGTAGAGTTATCATTCTTGTGCGCTGCAGTCCTCTTCAATGAGATCTATTTACCTATGAAGTTTCAAGTTGATACCTCTTACACTTTTGAGATAAGCTCCGGTCAAAAAAGTATGAAAAATAACAAAGGGCAATAACTCAAAAAATATAAATGGAAGAGTTACCATTCTTACGTACAGCATTCTTCCTCAATAAGATATATCCACTTATGATGTTTCAATGTTGACATCTTAAAGATTTTTTGAGTTATGCTCCACTCAGGTGAAAAATGAAGTATGAAATAAAACAAAAAAACAAAGGGCAATAACGCAAAAATTTAAAGGTAGAGTTATCATTCTTGTGTACTACACATCTCCTGAGTGAGTTCTATCCACCTATGAAGTTTCATGTTGATATCTCAAAGGCTTTTTGAGTTATGCTCTAGACAAAAATTAATTTTGAAAAACAACAAAGGGCAATAACTCAAAATTATGCAGAGTAATGTTATTATTATTGTGCATTGCACTCCTTTTCAATGAGATCTATCCACTTATGAAGTTTCAAGTTGATACCTCAAATAATATTTTTTAGATATGATCCGGACAAAATGTCGGACGGACGGAAGGACTAACGGACGAAGACTATTTCGGCGGGGGATAATTAGCCAGTAGGGCAATATTTGTCAAGTTCTTTAATGTTCGGGTTCATCTTCATGAATTCACAATTTCAACATCATGATTCACGATTTCAGCATTCAAATTTTATAAACTCACGATTTCAAAATCAAGAATTCAAGATTTCATCTTCATGAATTTTTTGAGTTATGCTCCACTCAGGTGAAAAAAGAAGTATGAAATAAAACAAAAAAAACAAAGGGCAATAACGCAAAAATTTAAAGGTAGAGTTATCATTCTTGTGTACTACACATCTCCTGAGTGAGTTCTATCCACCTATGAAGTTTCATGTTGATATCTCAAAGGCTTTTTGAGTTATGCTCTAGACAAAAATTAATTTTGAAAAACAACAAAGGGCAATAACTCAAAATTATGCAGAGTAATGTTATTATTATTGTGCATTGCACTCCTTTTCAATGAGATCTATCCACTCATGAAGTTTCAAGTTGATACCTCAAATATTCTTTTTTAGATATGATCCGGACAAAATGTCGGACGGACGGAAGGACGAACGGACGAAGATTATTTCGGCGGGGGATAATTAGCCAGTAGGGCAATATTTGTCAAGTTCTTTAATGTTCGGGTTCATCTTCATGAATTCACAATTTCAACATCATGATTCACGATTTCAGCATTCAAATTTTATAAACTCACGATTTCAAAATCAAGAATTCAAGATTTCATCTTCATGAATTTACAAATTCACTTCACAAATCCATTACTTAATCTTTACAAATTCACAACCATAACTTCACGTATTAAATTTCTTGAATTAACGTTTTGAGCTTCGCAATTTCAACTTCGTGGAGATAAAAGTCTTGTTTAATTTTTGAAAGTTGAATCTCATGAAGTCAAAAAAATATGAATTCATGAAGTTGAAATTGTGAATTCACGAAGCGAAAATCTTGAAGTTTAAAACCTAAATTCGCGAAAATGAATTCGTGAGCTTGAAAGATTCATGAAGCTGAAATCGTAAATAAGTGAATTTGAAATCGTGAATTCATTAAAATAAAATTGTGAATCCGTGATGTCTGTATGTTGAAAACGTGCATTCACAAACTTAAAATTGTGCATTTACGAAGAAGAAGTCGGGAATGAATGAAGTTGAAATGTCCCCACCGGTCGTACCTTAGAAAAGGATTGGAACGTTTTATAAATGGTTATTCTGACACCAGTAAACATGCAGACCCTTCGGTGATATAGGATATTAAGTTGGTAGTTTGCGGTGTTGACAGCATGAATTTTCTTCTTAAATCAACTTCAATCCTATTTGGCAATCATTTATCGTTTACTATTATCATCTGCACACTGTTTAAGTGTCTACTTACAATGTTTTTCATTCTGTTATCACTGAATTGAAAAAAAAACAAAAACATTGTCTTACACAAACACACACTTTATTTAGTATAATAAACACATTATTCCGTTACAAACTTCTTATTTTGATAATAATAATATAAAGCTGATATTAATCAATGTATATAAATATTATTTCAAACGATTAGGAGCAAATTACCATATCAAAAATTAAAAAAATGACTCCTGTATAACAATCATATACCATCTTTTAACATATCGTGATTAGATTTTATACACTATCTCTAAACTTAACTTGATATTATACCATTGTTAATGTAAGAGCTTGTGCAACTTTTCAAAAGCAAGACATTTTATCTCTCAAAAGGTATGCAGATCCTGTTATTAACAAAACTTTTAAAAATTAAATGACTACAGGAAATTAGAAAAACATGAAAAATAAACGAATGGAGAAAATTAGAATAAAAAGTGAAGGAAATAAGAATCTCAGTAAGTTAATAGAAAACAAAATGCAGAATGAATTAGAAAACATGAAGGATATATCAATCATGATGGAAATTAGAAATGTTTACAGAACAAACGAATAATCTTGATTGTATAAAACAAGTCTGAATAAGGTAAAGAGAAAAATATATGTGCTTGATAACTGCGGTAAGCAAAAGTGGTTATACAGTTAGACAAACCTAGCTTTTTTTGGTAATACGCATCTAATAGTTTTATATAATCAGTACTACCTACTGTCTAAACTATTAAAATGTAAAATCAGTTTAAAATTATACATATTATTTTCTACTGATATTCTTTGTAAAGTTTTCGTTTTTGTCGGTATTTTCGTTTCTGTATCTATAACATTAACCAATCAATGGGCGAATATTTTTTAATATTATCTGGCTCAGGTTAAATTTGTACCAGTTTGGAACTGGCCATTTTGTAAGTTATGATTTTGTAGTAAAGCTATTCTTATAGCTTTACATTTACTAATACATGTATTTTGAAATTGAGATTTTTGATGAATGAATGAAAATAGTTTAAATGAATTTAAAGTATATTTAAAACCCTTATTTTTACTAAAATAATGAAGTGCCACCAGCATATATGATGCACAAAATGATTGCTATAAATTTCCAAACAAGAGCAAATATATGTACAGCCCAATTAACTTTCACTTCATAAAAAACCAAGATCTTTGCAGAAATTTCATGATTCACAAAATCCAAAAAAATGCCCATTTTTAATTAACTTTGTTTTTAAAAATTGAGTTGCTATTTCAGATCCTGAACTTCGTAAAGTCATAAGAAACTTTTATAACGAATCTCTTTACTTGGAATTGTCTTGGCTTACAGATAAACTGCTCAGATGTAATTTTAATGATGCTTTATGATAACAAATTCAAAAACAAAAACAACCATAATGGCAAACACACTATATTCAAACGAAAGTTTATGGTAAAACTTAATAATCACACTATTATTATTTACATTTTATTGCTAAGGCTAACACTTTCTTAGAAACAGATTGTCAAAAAGAAATAAACAAATCAAAACTTGTGTAGTTATTAAATTTTCAATTACAAGGCATGTACATTTTCTACATTACATTTACACATATCTTTTTTCTAAACAAAGCCATAGCCAAAAATCAACATAAATAACCTTTAATTATTTCAACATAAACCAGAGTAAAAAGATAATCAATGAATAACTGTAAAATGTTTCCCTCCGATATGTAACGTTCCTAATTTTTGTAGAAAATAAAAAGTCAATATCATAGTTAATTTAAAAGAATATTGTATGACAAAATTGACTTTGATTTTATAAAAGGTAAAGGACAAGCTTAAAATAACAATATCAAACATAAGTGCTCTCCAAAGATGCAAATAAAATCTTTTCTTTAACATGATTTTCATTAAATAAAAATTTTTTTTTGAACATAAACAATAGAACAAAGCTGATAAAATAGTTAATGTAACTATAAACAAAGTCAAAAAAGTCCTGGAAGTTCAATTTTAAGTCAAATTAATGTTAATAATAGAAAAGTAAATGGCCGAATAAAAAGTTTCATTTTCAAACCATGTACCTTAACATTTCTTTGCAGATTGTACGCAAAAAGTTTAAATACATAATTTACGAAAAGAAAAAATCTACACGGCCACCACCGGAAAACTTCCAACGAAAAAATAAAAATGACTGTGAATGATAAGTTGGTCATGTTAAAATGATACGCACGCATTTTGACAAAAATTATAATTTCAAACATTTTTAGCTCACCTGTCACAAAAGTGACAGGGTGAGCTTTTGTGATCGCTTTTCGTCTGGCGTCCGTCCGTCGTCCGTCCGTCCGTCGTCCGTAAACTTTTACTTTAAATGACATCTCCTCATAAACCACTAAAGCCAATTTCATTCAAAACTTCACAGGAATGTTTTCCTGTGGTGGTCACCTTTGAAAATTGTTCAAAGAATTTAATTCCATTTGCAGAACTTAAATATCTTCTTTCTAAAAAAAAAAACCCAAAGAGCTAAAGCTTAGATATTTGGCATGAAACATCTTCTAGTGAGTGTCTACCAAGTTTGTTCAAATAAAAGCCCTGGGGTCAAAATTGGCCCCGCCCCAGGGGGTCATTGATTTTCCCTATATGCATTTAGTAAAAACTTTAAAAAATCTTCTTTTAAAGAACCCAAAGAGCTAGAGTTAAGATATTTCGCATGAAACATGTTCTAATGGTTGTCTACCAAGTTTGTTCAAATAAAAGCCCTTGGGGTCAAAATTGGCCCCGCCCCAAGGTGTCATTGATTTTCCCTATATGCATATAGTAAAAACTTAAAAAAACTTTTTGAAAAAAAACACAAAAAACAAATAGCTAGAGTTTAAATACTAAGCACGAAGCATCTTGTAGTGAGTGTCTACAAAGTTTGTTCAAATAAAAGCCCTGGGGTCAAAATTGGCCGGCCCCGGGGGACATTGATTTTCCTTATATGTGTATTGCAGAAAGTTAAAAATCTTCTTTGAAAAAACCCGAATAGCTAGAGTTTAGATATTAAGCATGAGACATTTATAGTAAGTGTCTACAAAGATTGTTCAAATAAAAGCCCTGGGGTCAAAACTGGTCCTGCGCCAGGTGTGTCATTGTTTTTAACTATATGTGTAAAGAAAAAACTTGAAAAAAATCTTCTTTTAAAAAACCCAAGGAGCTAGACCTTAGATGTTTAGCATGAAACATATTCTAATGGGTGTCTACCAAGTTTGTTCAAATAAAAGCCCTGGGGTTAAAACTTGCCCCTTTCCGGGGGCCTATATACAGGTGAGCGACTTCAGGGCCATCATGGCCCTCTTGTTTATAATTATGATTATTAATTAAAGCCATTTCAGTCACTAGTACATCGTTTATCTATTAAGCAATCAGTATTATCATTTGACATAACGGCATATGCAAAATATGATATAGTTATCAAAGGTAAATTTGTTAATACATCATTTTTCTAATTCAATGAGACAACAAAACACATAAAGGTAACTCTAAAACTCAATACAAACCCGGCAAACTTACGCTCAATTTCAAAATTCTGGTGTACTGAGAAACGCAAGAATGGTATTTCTAAGATAGAGCCGAATGCCGATTTAAAGGGCTAATTTGAAGTAATGATAATGTTTTTGTCTTGTAATTCATTTACATGTTAGTTATTTAAAAAGTGGAGCGTAAATGAACGGGAATAAAAAATATACAATGCATTTTAAAACACAGTTACAAACATAAATTGTATCATAGTTTGGAGACCTTTCTGTTGAAAATGTGTCAGGGTTAAATCGGTTAGATATGCAAGCATAGTGCGTTAACTGGAGTGCAGGTATTAATTAACCGCACTCCGGAGAATGCCAATTGATTAGCTCAATTTTGCTGGGGTCTACTTATTGTGACGACAGAGCAAGGGAAAGCGATAGAGATATCATAATTATACAGATGCTCGTTCATTGGTTGCTTTTTTCCTGGGGTTTCATATTTTGACAACAGGGAGCGTGTTTTATGTCTGGCTATGATACAAATGAGAAAAAACATCAAAACACTCGTTAATCTGTTTAATACTCGGGGGGGGCTACGCCCCGTGAATATTTTTTTTTCTATAAATCAAGATGCATTGCAACTTATTCAGTAACCTAAATAAAATCTGCCACACTTCCGCATTTACTTATATAACTAACCAAAAGTAATATTTGGAATGAATAAAATTAGAAATCTTACATTTAATGTTAAACTATTGATCATCATCATCATCATCATCATCATCACGCCAAAGCGATCATTGTTTTTGTCAGTTGATGAATGTTTAAGAAAAGCTAAGCAATAAGCAATTTTCTGTAATTTTGCATTTTAAAGAATGTACTTTCCCTAATTTCGAAGGTCATGAAACCATATAAAACTGAATTAAAAAAAAAAAAAAAAAAAAAAAAAAAAAAAAAAAAAAAAAAAAACAACAACAACACACCTTAACCTTACTCATATTTCCACTGAAAATCTTAGGATTTCAATCTCAAAATGACAAAATGAGCACGAATTATATATATTTATAATTAGTTGTGTAATATAATAAACTGAGGCATACACGCAAATCAATTTTTAAAATTAATAAGTAAAGTCATTTCATTCACTAGTACATCGTTAATCTATTGTTCTACCAGCACTATCATTTAAAATTCAGTACATATGCAGAAATTCATATCATATTATTGTAAATAAGCTTTTGAAATCAATCAGACACTATCATACACAAAGGTAATACAAAAGATATATTTACATACAATACATATTTATACACTGAAATACATATTGATGATACAGTGTCTTAACTTTACAAATTAATCTCAGCAACTGGATTACTATCCCGCATACAGAAAATTTGAAACTGATTTTTAAGCATATCAGTTATAAACTAAAGTAAACTATTATATTTGTTCCTTACATTAAAGTAATTTGCCTTTTATTTATTCTAATTATAATCGGCGGCGCGTAACCGTTTTCTCGGATTCTATGTATTTGATAATGTCTTATAGTAGTAAAAATTATTCCTTTATACATTAAATAGAAAGAAAATTAAAACGAATATTAAATTGAAATCAATGAAACACACAAAAACAAATAATTATGCATAAAACAAATATAATAACAAAAAGGCACAAACACGCACGCACACACGCACGCGCACACACATACACACACACACATACACACTTTATTATCATCATTACGTAAAATTACATCATTGTTTATGTCAAATGATGTTGTTTTTTTAAGTTTTTTAGTATTTGATAATGTTCCGTCATTGCAAATCATTGATACAGATATTAGAATATTAAAATAAAAAAGAAGTGTGATCCTTATCCCATAAATGTGATTCAATATTGGGCAATAAAGATATCAGGCAGTAATTTAATTGCGTTTATTTTACTTTGTATTTCGCCCTGTATACTCTAGAAAGTATTCTCTCAGCGACGCAAACATGACACTTTAATGACCCGAATATATATAAACCCCCTTTAATTGGTAGTTTGCAGTATTTCTGATGATTTGCTGTTAAAAAGGAGCGGTGTATACTTTGACTTATACCTTATTTCTCATTGAAGACATTGATATATTAAATTTATTTGTAAAAAAATCTAGCTGCCTTAAAGATGTCCTTTATCATGCACAACATTAGACGTAGATAAAAATTAACAAATAATTCACTTTGTCTTGATTATCATGTTTATTGCTGCTACTTATTTAAATAAAATATGTCTATCAGCTACATCTATTCCTGCTTCTGAAACAAGCATTTCGTCAAGTAATTATTGTATTTCAGTTTTAAGTGAATTTGAGAAACAATCTGCCATTCTTATGTTATCTACTTGAGTCAGTGTCTTTTTCTTTCTAACATAATGTTAACAAGTAAAATAGACCTTATGAAGACTCTCCTTTGCCATAGATGTTGTAATTTCGCTCCAGGTAGGAGGAATATTATCAATCAGATAACCATGTTGTTCCTTTAGTTGATCTTTGTATGTTGCCACAAACCACATCCAATATTCAGATGATTCACTCATAATAGATGATGGTGCTATGTCCCAATTTGGAAAGTAAGTTTTAAAATCCTTATAATAGTGAGTTTTCCCACAGTCTTCTTTTTTTCCATTATTACAAACGTACTTGATTATAGAACACGTATGTGTTGTGTTTGAATGAACATCACAATTGCATGATTCTAAGCATGCTAACTTCGTAGAACTCCTAAAAGTACCCCTGCAGCACGACGGACGATGCTGTATGCTGTAGTGTTCGGATCCTTCATGGTTTTGATCCTTTGCACACGGCTCTCCACAAAAAACACACTGTTCTTTACAACCCCATATCTTTTCAATTATTCGGGTTATAGGATTAAAACCTGTCCATTTAATTGTATAACTCTTCTGTGATTTGAATTTGGTAGCGAGTTTCTTTTCAGAATTGCTCAAATATTCTAAAAGTGTATTTGTTAAATGTTCCATGTTTTGTATTCTAGATGATTGTTCATGCCTTACATTACGGAAGCTCTCAAATGGAATAGATAAATCTGCCAATGCCATTGTGTTTCGGAAAGTTTCTATCCACGTTTCAATCGACGGCGGAGGATTCCCTTCATATTCCTTATGTATCTCATTCACGCATCTTTTGATATTAGTAAACAAAACGTCAAGCAGTGACATTGAAGTAATTGCAATGACCTGAAACTTTGAGTCATCAAGGTAACGATTAGCCTCTATTGTTATCCAAGAACTTGCATATCCGTATGGATCCATTATATATCTATTGAAATTCTTAAAACTTTCTTTTTCCAAAAGATCGGTGCATATGTCAATAATGACTCTATTTTTAACTTTCGGAAGAAAAGATTGTAACTTTTCAGCGACCTTATTCGGCAAGCTTTGAGATGTCCATTCATCTGCAAAACCTTCTATGACATTAGACAAAAGTTCTGCGATTAATTCTTCAATTTTGCGACGTTGTAAATGAGACTTAAAACTGATTTTCTGTTGAACCTTGTATTGTTCAAGCAGGATAGCAGTGCTATGCGTTTTGTAATATTTTTCATTATGGTTTTCAAAAATGGGATGAGCATACCTGCATACATGTACATAAAGTTTTACTTCAAATGTAGCTTTAAAAGTATATTTATTGTCTCCTGTTAAGATTGACTGCGTAATTAAGTCTAACTCATGCATTAACTTGCCGACTGACATTTCCGTTACTTCATCATCCACATTACAAAGTTCTGCAATTTTCCTATCAACTGATTCAAATATTAGGTTAACCTTGTCTCCGACATATTTCTTAATATCAGAAAATCCCATGATATCTTTTCCCTTTTGAAAAAATGTGCAGCCTATGTCTTTATCATTTATTCCTGTTTCACAAAACGAATTGGCTAATGGTTTTGCTTCTGATAATGGTGATAAGGAATATTTGTCCTTCAAAACGTTCTTAAGATAAGGATGTTTTTTATTTAAAATATTTTCAAGGCATGTCATGAATATGTTTTCCAAATTTATAATCTGCTTTTCTGAACTTGCAGAAGAAGTATCAACCTTATTCAAAAATTCTTTCCAGATATCATCAAAAAGCCTATCTACATCTTCACTTTTTAATTTCTGACCTATGTGAGCCTTTGCAACTTCAATTGATCTTTTCCGTAGCTCCTCTTCGTGCTTTTCTTGACATGTAACTGTAAGAATTTGTAATGATCTTTTCACTTGGCATTTTTGTACATGCTTTTTGGATACCTGTTGGAGTTTTTCACACAAAAATTTAACACGAACTTGTTGATTATTTTCCCATTGAATGATTATGTCTTTGTATTTACTACCATCAAAATATCTCTTAATAATCTCTACAGTTTTAGTTCTCTCATGCGAAAGAAGACGGCTCAGATCACTTATAATTTCGTCTGCAACATCTTGCAAATTTTCTTTTTGATCACAAGAAGCAAATTTGTTTTGTGACATTTGTATTAACTTATCTTGAATATGAATTTCAAGCCTCCACAGTTCAGCTACAACATAATCCTCCATTTGCATGTAAGCTTTTATTTCAAGACTATTTCTAAAAGAAAAAACAAAATCTTCATTAAGGACACCTTTCCATAAACTATGAGCATGTTCAACAATATCGTTTAATGATTTGTAAGATTTATTCTTCATTGTCAATGCTTTCTTCAAGATTTTGCATTTTATATCAACTATACGTTCGCTGTATTCATTATTTACTCTTGCCATCGGTGGATTTCCTTGCCATAAATTCTTCAGATACCACACTTGTGAAGTTATATCAAATTCGATAACTTGGTTAAATGTCTTGATGTCATGTATGCCTTCACTTTTTGCCGATTCCTGGGTCATTTCATCCAGAGTATGCATTAATTTACTTAAACCGCTTATCATGTTTTCTGATGCTGACGTATCGGTCACATTTTGATGAATAAAGGCACAACTTTTCCTTATATCTAATTTTTCATTTGCCATTTTCAATCTTAAAAAGGCATGAACAATCACTTGTAGAATATCCCGGATTTCACTCGTATTTTCACCCATTATATTGAACATTGTAATATCACCTACACCGGTTACTACGGTTGCCAATTCATTGTCATGCTCATGTTGCACATTGCTTAACTCGGGTGACCTGAGGCCTTCTGTGTCGACAATAAGTATATAACTAAACACAGAAGAAGCTGCGTCATTATATTTTTTTACAGGAATGAGTTGTACATGAATTCCTCTAGTACATCTACCGGTTCGTGATAAAAACTGGGATCCAAACATCGTGTTTAAAAGTGTCGACTTCCCGGAACTTTGCAGACCTAAAACGCCGAGCGTCATAACTTTACTAGATCCAATATATGCATTTACTATTTCCAGGACCTTTTTTGTCCACATGTAAGGCATGTAAAAGCTCTCACCATCAATAAGCTCAAATGGGTGCCCGTCAGCAACAAGACGACCGATTATACCTGATGTTTTACTTAATTTTGGTAATTTCAACTTGTTTGGGTCTTTTTTGAGTTCTGAAATAGCTTCATATATATGACCTATTTCACGAATAAAATGTTGAACTGCAAATGATGCTTCATCAATTCTTTCTTCTAGGTCTGTTATGACAGTTTCCTGTGTTTGTATGTCCTCTTTAACCACTTCTTCAGCACCCTTTAGTGCTTTTAGCGTTTCCCAAGCACTTCGATTAGCATGCATCAGCCGGGGTAATATTCGCCGTTTTTCTCTTTCAATAAAAAAATGTAACCAGCAAAGAAAATATCTAAGTACTGTGAGTGAACTCTTGTTTTCAATGAGAATGTCGATAAAAAGTCGAACAGCTTCAGTAATCGATTCTATTTGTTGTTGTCTTACTGCTCTAATTTTTTTATCTATATTGACCCCTTTTGAATGGTCTCTTTCCCTTTCTCTTTCCTTTAAAAGCTTTCCCAAATGTTTTGAAAAATTACCATGGACTGGTGTTAAGTCTTGTTTCCAACTACTGGGTTCACTCACAGTTTTCATATGTTTAATTATTTCAGTAGCATGTAGCTTGCCTTTTTGACAATCTTCGTTTTCCTCGTCTGTTTTAATTGTTGTCAAATTTGCTTGCAGCAATCGTTCTTCAAAAGACATTGCATTGTTTGTTTTAAGTGTATTTGAAATAATTTTTGTTATACTTGATAACATGTCTACGATATTCTGTTCAACAGCACCTTTATGTGTGCTTAATATTCGTAAAATAAATTTTGATGATTTCACTTCACTTTGAAAACACTGTACTTGTTTCACCGCATCACGGTTTAAAGGGTTTGCAATTATCAAAATAACTGAGGAAAATTGAAGAAGAACATCTTTTACCATTCTACTGTGTTTCAAAACCTTGTCTAAGTCAATAATAATAACAATTGAATCTATAAAGTGTGAAATGAAAATCAAAAGGTCTTTACTAAAGTCTTGTTCTAGATCACCCCTCAAATTCAAAAATGTCATAGCATCCTGAAATCTATCTTTTTTTTCATCGATGGTAGGCAACCAAAACATTTCAACTTGTCCATTACTTAGTTGTCTTGGTGTCATTCCAGAAGGACAGTCAATATTGAAAAACGTTTTACAATCTTGACTTAAAAGAAGACTGTTAATCAGTTTTGATTTCGAATAGCGTGGGCGACCTAACCTTCCAAATGCAACGACTTTTGTTTGAAGATAAAGTACATCACTTTCGATACCCTGTACATTGTTTTCATTCGCATATCTTTGCTTACTTTCTATGGCTAGGGATCGCAACGGCCATACAGATAATATTGGAGTTTGTTTTTCATTACTTTCCCAATACCTATATATGAAGGGTACTGCAAGTTTGCAAAGATATAGTTTTTGAACAAATATTTGTTTCAAAACTGGATCACAACATTGAAAAACGACAGTGAATATATCTAATGGGCTAATGTCTTGATTGACTTCGGTTATTTCAAAAAACAATGTAAATGATTCCTCTACGTTCAAACTTTGGTCAGTAGTTTCTTCTTCTGACACTGTTATGTCTCTACATTCACTATGAGCACAAATCAAACGTTTCAGAACCAACCAAGGAATATCCTGAAGGGATATCTTTCCATTTACCTGCTCAATGGGTCTGTTTGGATCAACTGCTATGACATCTTGCATGGATATTTTACCAGGAAAATTATCTGCCAATCCAAGCTTTCGAAGGATTTGATAAAAAACCTGGCCTTTAGTTTCCGCTGCAAACATTTAAAGTAAAGTAATGTAAAGCCCAACAAAATCAGTTTTTTATTTTATATTCTATCTAAAAGTATGTAGAATTTATAAATATACACAAAGAAAAGTAGTGATTTCCTTTTTTTGAAAAAATCAAAAAAAAAAAAAAAGAATCACGTCTTTGCCCTTAATGTAGGTATAATTACATAATTACAAGATTACTCCAACAATTTGAAACATACATGAATAGATTCAATTTTAAACGCTGGCGGGTAATATTTTATGACAGTGGTCGTTTCTCCATATGTTATATATTAAGATAAATACGGTGGCACAAATGTGAAATGTGTGTGTGTTTTTATTTATCTCGTGGCCACGAAATACTATGTCGTGGCCACGAGTTACTAAGTCGTGGCCACGAGATACTATGTCGTGGCCACGAGTTACTAAGTCGTGGCCACGAGATAGCTAAGTCGTGGTCTCGATATACTATGATGTGGCAACGAGTTACTAAGTCGTGGCCACGAGTTATTAAGTCGTGGCCACGAGATAGCTAAGTGGTGGCCACGAGATAGCTAAGTCGTGGCCTCGAGTTACTAAGTTGTGGCCACGAGATAGCTTAATCGTGGCCACGAGATACTATGTCGTGGCCACGAGATAGCTAAGTCGTGGCCACGAGATACTATTAGAAATAACCAATCAGATTGCACCATTTATATGAATTTCCATAATTAACTAGACATGTGCAATAGTACAAAGATGCCCCTACTTCACCAGCCTGTAAAAGTGCCATTTATACTACTTATTGACTTGTCAATAATTTTACACTTTACTTATTTTTGACCCAATGACCTCGAAATTATTAAATGTCATCTACTGATCAGGTGATTTCCGGGTTATATAAAACATGGCTTATCCCTTCTTTATATTTTCATCAGACAAGGATTTTACCTTATATAGGCTATCTACTGTCCATGGGCAATGTCCCTTCCTAATAAAATAAACTTCTCATGTATAAACAAGATTAACAAGCCATAGTACGTACAAACTGATCAATTCAATCACAGAATTGTCCAAACAAGGAGGTAAACTAAATGTCTGATGGGCCTTTGAAGGTGACTTTCTAATATGATCCTAAAGACAAGTTCAATGTGAAAATCTTCAGTATTTTCAAAGTTTAATATTGAATGTAAAAGTAAGTTGTTAAGTTTAAAATATTCATGATACATATAGTTTATTCTAATTGGTTAATTATCTCGTGGCCACGACTAGCTATCTCGTGGCCACGACTTAGTAACTCGTGGCCACGACTTAATAACTCGTGGCCACGACTTAGTTACTTGTGGCCACGACGTAGTATCTCGTGGCCAAGACTTAGCTATCTCGTAGCCACGACTTAGTAACTTGTGGCCACGATATAGTATCTCGTGGCCACGACTTAGTAACTAGTGGCCATGACATAGTATCTCGTGGCCTCGAGATAAATAAAAAAACACATTTGTCACCTTTGTGCCACCGTAGGTTAAGGATAGTTCTATACATTTTGACTATGAACTTAAATAGATTTATTTCGATGTTTTTTATAAAAAGACCTTTAAATTTGTTTAATGTCACATTATGAATGTATCTCTGTTATGAAGTGTGTGCCTCCGTTATATTTCTTTAGTCCTTTTTATAATATCAGGGTGTATAAAAACTGGTTTCAGTTGTCCAATCGTCTGATACACACAGCTAACATTTAAAGATAGCAATTACATGTTCGCTTAAAAACTTTTTTTAACACAAACGCAAAATACGTCGAAATTAAGTGTCAGAGTGACAAAAGCAAATAACAGTTTAGATTAAGCAAAAACAGTACAAAATAGGTCGTCCAGACTACTTAGATAAGCTGAATTTCCTTAGTCTATGTCATCTGAATTTTGCAGTTATGAACTCTGAATTAATCATCACTTGTCATGATATTTTGTACGTTATAACATCACAGTTATTTGTAAAATGTGAAGTAAGACATAAAGTAGTTTTTTTTTTAAATATCTTCAACAAACAAATCAGTTATGTTACCTTTTGACATTGAAGAATCCGGGTTTTCACTTTCAGAAGGATTACTTTCGGCATTGCTAGCAGCAGCAGATTCTGAAACATGTTTTTATGAAATAATTAGGTTCATAAAATAAAAATTCTAAGATATGATAACACATTTCTTCAAAATCGTCTTGATGATACCTTATTTTTCTTGAAGAAATGCATACTATTTTTAAATGTCTTTTCTTCTTTATATTTTCCGGTAAGTAATTATTCGCACATAAATACAATAAATTCACAGCTGAGAGACTTTCTAATTGCTTATGTGTTTGTGTTGAATAATAAAAACAATAAAGTGAAGCGTGCAACCTGGACTTCCTTCACCGATTGGTCTGTAGCAAGGAAATCGTAAGAAGCTTAAAATCAAATTGAACAGTATTCAGTTTTAGATTAATTTACAAAAGAAATGATACATCAGATAAGTTTGGTGTGCAATACATCATTGGCATGACAATCAACAACCGACAATCACTATTCAGTGTCGAATTAGAAATCTTAAGCTCGACATTCGATATTACTTAATTTTCAAAACTATAACCAACGTTAAGTAAACTATCTGCTTAGTTTTAATTGTTAAGCTGGTCAATGAACATATAGCCAAACTAGCCAAATTTACAATTTTCCAGAAGACAATCGACATCAAGCTCAATATATGATATTTGTAAATCAATTTCAAAAGTGCCATTATGCCAATCCAATTGTATTTGGTGAAAGACTTAATAAGTTGTGTATTTTTTACCTTTTTCCTTTCAAATTTGTATTTTACATATTAACATGAACGATCAATATCTCACATGGCATGTAACAAGACTTGACATATCTATATTTTATCTTAAACATTTCCTTCTTTCAACTGTTGGTCAAGCATCATTATAACAGTCAATATTTTGAAATAAATAGTCAATCAGTCAATCAGACGCCAGTCATTCAAAATTACCAATATGAAACTAGAAAATCTACATTCATTTCAATTTTTGCTATTTGTATGTTTTAATTATAACTTTAAGAATGCTTTCAAAATCAACTAGACATTCAATGACCAATGCTGAACTAGACATTCAACATCCAGCTCATAAATAATTATTCATTCCTTTTAAATATACATGTATATTTCAAACCATATTATCAGCTACACAACTAGCGGTTAACTTGACAATAAAAGTTTCTATTGTTGACATTTACGATTTATATTCATCAAAACGATCGATTTTCACGAAATAATGGCGTACTTTCATATCAAATGATGGGCAACAGCTAGACATAACATTTTCCAATTTTGCTAATAGTTATTTATTATTCAGCTGTACATTTGATGCTCATTAGTTTTAACATAATTTCAAATCAATTGTTAAGTAAGTCGTTAAACAATCAGCTTGACATTCACAATTACTAATGCTGAACTTAATAATTAACATCTAGTTCAACATTCAAAATTCTTTTATTTACAATGGACAGCTATACACGCCGTCATCGTTGAATGCAAATTGGTATAATTTTGTATATTACTATTTTTCTTGGACTGAAAATATGGTATATGCATTAAAACACTACAAAATATTCCGTTTCATTTGGTACAAGTTGCTAGCACAATAAAGCAAAAGTAACAACGAACTTTCAACTCAAATCGGACAAGCTGTTTGATCTGATGTGATTCATATTGATTCAACAATCGTTTTTTCTCTCAATTTCATACTTGTTTCAGCTAGAAACCATAACTTCAAATTATAATGTTACATTATCTAATAAATTCCACAAATAAAAAAATTTGTACGAAATGAACGAAGCAGTTGAAATAAAAATATCATATGACGCTGCTGTATTGTTTGTTTGGCAATCTTTTAAGCATGTATAGTGTATCTTTAGTACATGAATACTCACTACACATGATTTAATTTGAGTCACAAATAAGAAAATATTTAAAAGTTTTAAGTGTCACTTTTTTTTGTTGAGTATATGTTTTATCTGTCAAATTAATGTAAAGGTGAAGCAATTCTTATTGAATATAATTAATCTATATGTTGTCGTTAAAACTTGAAATTAAAATGTAACCTGATGTTTGTGAAGGCTCCGCTTCTTCCTGGTTTGTTTCTGCACATTCCATTTTTAAATCAGTTTCCTCTGAAAAAGAAGTTATTAACATTGCTTTTGAAATTGGCATTGCTTTTAAAATTCAATATTGGCATTACTTTTAAAATTCAATAAAAGTGTGATACAGGCATCGCATAATGAAATAGTATGTCAATGTAATTTCGAACGTCATAGAAGGTTGCCCACGAAGGTTGCCGTTGCGTACAGTTAATGTGAATGTCTATATTTCATATCCAGGCACGTATCTTAAGAAAACTGTCTTGACATATTCTCAGGTCCCTGCATATAAATTATGTATCTATGCAATTTGGCATGTATTTTCTTTTAATCATTCGTCACATTAACAGAAAAACATATTTTATATCTATTTAACTTCATAATTGTGTAACGAAGTGAAACCTTATATCGCCCCGATGCTTTGCGAACTATGACTTTAAATATATTGTCAACATGTAACCTGTTTTCTATGCTCTGATTTACTCTGTTTTTCTTTATTGCAGATTTCATTTAAAAGGAATATCAATCATGAAAATCAATATTTCACTCAAATTAATGTAATTGAAAAGCATAAAAGCTATTAGATGTTATTTTTATGTTTTTGCTGGAAATTCAAGTTAAATTTCATCTGTTGTTTGCATATGTTCTGCTTCCTCTTGTGGTTTGATTGAAGATTTCATTTAAGACAGATATCGTCAGAAAAATAACTTGTTATGTTTTATCTCTCACGTTTATGTAACTGATTGATATATAAATGTTTTCGCTAGAATTTTATATTTAAAATGTAACCTTTTATTTGTAGAGGTTCTGTTTCATCTAGTAATTGTCCTGCATATTCTGTTTCAAAAGCGACAGTGTCTGTTTCAAAAGCGACAGTGTCTTCTGAAATAGAAAATATTTAACTTTAATTTTGAAATTTAATATCATGCAAATGAAATAACTTGTGTTACTTGCCCTACCTTCCCTGCATGTTACATATATTTATGTATTTCATATAAGAACACATGAACTGTATGTTTAGCTATTAAATTGATATTTAAATGAGTGTGTCAATAGACGTTGGAGCGGGCAATGTTTGCCGTTATTGTAGTAGAATTGATGTAAATGTTCATGTCTCATATCCATACACCTGTATGACATTTTTGAGAAACATTGTAGAAATATTCTCAGGCCCCTGCATGTAAATTATGTTGATCTCTATTCGATTTTGATACAAATTAAGTGACATGTTTTATCAATCTTTATTTCAACAAATAATTTTACCTGGTAGATTGTAACAACTTTTATATATTTCATTTTACATATCATCAGAACAAAATATTGTCTTGATCATTCATTATATTAACATAATAGAATATTTGCTATTTGATGTTTTTGTTTTTGCTAAGCATCTATATATTAAAATGAAACCTGTTGGTTGTAATGGTACCACTCCTTCCGATACTCTTACTTCAGATTCTATATTTAGCGAGCCACTGTCTTCTGAAAACAATAATATTGAACATTACTTTTTATAAGGTCAAATGTATAAACTAATGTTTTTTTCGTCTCCCTTTTACAGTCCTTTGACTTCACGAACTGGATTTTTACATAAATGGTCATCTTTGCGGCTCACATTTGTAGGATCTTGATGATCTTTAAAAAGTAATTATGTTCCGCTTCTTAAATGAATGTTCGCATATTCATATAAAATACAGGATAGTTTAAGGTTTTGGTGAGAATTTTATATTAAAATTTAACCTGTTTCTTGTAAATGTTCTATAACATCAAGCATTATATTTGCGGATTTAATTTACAAATAAATTTCCAACACAAAATAAACGGATTTGTTTCATCTCTCAAATAAGTGTGAAAAAGACGAATATTCCTTTAAGAAATGCGATATCAAAATGTTTTCTTTTGAATTTTAGAATAAAATACAAGCTGATGTTCGTAGATGTTCATCTTCTTCCAATAATTGTTTTGCAGATTCAGTTTCTAAAGCGACAATATTTTCTGAAAAAGGAAATATCTAAGTAAACTTAAATTTCGAGATTAAGTTACCTGTAAAATGAAAAATTTATTAGCCCGAACCCCTAACAGGCTTTATAAAAACATGTGAGGTCAACTTCAAAAAGCCAAATTTTCCGGATCTTTATCAATGCCCTATTTTAAAGAATTAGATATAACGTTTGACGAATTTTTGATACGTCGTTTGCGCGCATCTGTTGCCGGTACATTAATAAATGTAAAATTGCCATACCCCATGGACTTAAAGACCTTCGCAAATAATGTACAAAATATACCCAGGACCTGAATATGAATTATGTTGTTTTTATGCAACTGTTCAATATCGATTACCCCCGTAGCATATTTTATTCAATCGTAAAATAACAAACATATTTGCCTGATCAATTGTGACAGAATTCAGTTTTCTCAATACCTCCTTCTATCAAAATATGTTGTATCTGTAAAATTTATATTATTATGAAGCAATACCTATAAAATATATTTCATCTTATTGTTGTCGTTATAACTTGACATTAAAATGTAACCTGGTGTTTTTAAAGGCTCCACTACTTCCTGATTTGTTTCTGCACATTCCATTTTTAAAGCAGTTTCCTCTGAAATAAAAATATAAACATTGCTTTTGAAATTGGCATTGCTTTTGAATTCAGTTGAGTTGAGAAAATGCGCCATGTTGAATACCCATCACCAAACCTCAAAGTGCATTGTCTTCGTGTCGCAATATGAAGAGTCAACTTTGCAGAACACACTATCCGGACAAATTACATGCAATCTTTAACCGTGTATGTACCTCTATTCAGCATGTCAGGTACATTTATGCATTTCTTATCAAGGGAAAAGTACATCACATCACTTAGATGTTAACACAGACATCACTTAATGAAAGAATGTGTCAACGTAATGTCAAACGCTATAACAGGTCGCCCGCGAAGGTTGCCGTTGCGTACAGTTAAAGCCAATGTCCATGTTTTATATCCATACACTTACTTTTTATGATCTTTTGAGGGAATTGTGTAAAAATATTATCAGGTAGCTGCATATAAATCATGATATTTCTATGCAACTTAAATACAAATCCAGTGGCATGTTTTTTCTTTTAATCCTAATTTCAAAAATATAAATTTGACCGGTCGATTTTGAGAGTTTGAATAATTTTCTAGATCATTCGTCATATTATCAGAATATGATAAAAAAGTAATAAACAGAAGTGTAAAAAAGGAATATTCCATTAAAAAATGCGATATCAAAATGTTGTACATTAATTTAACATCATAATTGTGTATAAATATAAAACCTGTTGGTTGTAAAGGTTCTGCCCCTTCCCGTATTCTTGCTTCAGATTCTATATTTTGGGCGTCAGTGTTTTCTGAAATAAAAAATAGTCAACTTTTACATTTATATTATGTCAACTGCGTAAACATGTGTTATTTTTGCACTCTCTTATAGCCTGATGCTTTGCGAACTGTATCTTTAAATGAATTGTCAACTTTTTTTTCATTTCAATGATAATATCTTTAAAAATGATGTGTTCAATCTCTTAGGTAAATGTAACTTTCAAGTATATATGCCTTGAATATATAGAATATCAAATAATTCGTGTTGAATTTGATACAATAATGTAACCCGTTTTTGTATAATTATGTTCTGATTCATCCTGTTTTCTATTGTAAATTCCATGTAAAAGAAATATCCGTCACAAATATTCATTTTTTATGTTTATCACTCAAAATGATTTAATAGAAAAACATATTAATATTAGATATATGATATCTAAATGTTTTCGCTGGAATTTTATATTATATTTAACCTGTTGTTTTGATATGTTCTGCAGCCTCCTGTAGTTTTATTGCAGATTTCATTTAAAGCATATATCGTCAGAAAAATAGCTTCATATGTTTCAACTCTCACGATAATGTAACTGAAAAGCATATTCCTATCAGATATAAAATATCTAAATGTTTTCGCTAGAATTTTATATTAAAAAATGTAACCTGTTGTATGTGGAGGTTCTGCTTCCTCTAGTAATTGTTCTGCATATTCAGAAACAGCCAAAGTGTCTTCTGAAATAGAAAACGTTCAATTCTAATTTTGAGATTTATTGACACGAAATGGAATAACTTGTGTTATTTGCCCTTCCGTTCCTACATGTCTCGTATATTTATGCATTTCATATAAGGGTTAGCATACATAAACTACATGTGCAGCTATTATATCGATATTTAAATGAGTGTGTCAATGTAACGTTATGTCTTACGTCATAGACGTTGAAGGCGGGCAAATGATGTCGATTTAAAGAATTACTTTAACTTTTCATGTTTAATAACCAAAACTTACATGTATGACATTTTTTAGAAATATTGTAGAAATATGCTCAGGTCCCTGTGTAAGACACTGTTTTGTTCTCTAACTGATTTTGATACGAATCAACTGACATTTTTGCCTGATCGATTGTTACAACGATTCTAGATTTCATTCCTCATATCATCAAAATAAGAAATTGATTTTTTTTAATTTTATATTACAATGAGACCTTGTTGTAAAGCTACTGCCATTTCTGATATTCCTATTGGAAATTTTATTCCTATGGTGCTAGTGTCTTCTGGAGTAAAACAATATTCAACTTTATTTTAATTCATATTAAGTGAAGTGCATACACTAATGCTTCTTATCACCTCTACTAAAAACCCTATCTCTTTGCGACCTGTGTTTTTACATGAATATTTATGGATTTCATATAAGGGTAGACATACATCAATTGTATTTCTATCAATTACATAGCTATTGGAATGTTGTACCTATGCTACGCTATGTCTTAAGGCAAATGTAACGTTATGTCAAACAACTCAGACTTAGGGCGCGAAAAGTTTGCCGTTTGAGAGAATTAATTTACATCTCAATATTGTATGTCCCTACACTTTCATGTCATGTTTGGGAAATATTGTATAAATATTCACAGTTACCTGTGTATGGAATAACATTGTTTACATAGAAGGATGCCCACGAAGGTTGCCCACGAAGGTTGCCGATACGTACAGTTAATATGAATGTCCATGTTTTATATCCATACACTTATCTTTAGGTTCTTTACAGGAAACTTTGTTTAAATATTCTCAGGTACTTGCATAACAATTACGTTGTTTTTGTATGCAATTTTGATATCTATCCAGTGCCACGTATTTTCTTTTAATCCTAATTTCAAAAATATAAATTTGACTGGTCGATTTCGAGAGTTTTTATAGATTTCTGGATCATTATTCAAATGAACAGAATAACATATTGTATTTTTATTTAACTTTATAATTGTGTATAAATATGAAACCTGTTGGTTGTTCTGGATTTTCCCCTTCCGGTATTTCTGTTGAAGATTCTATATCTTGGGCGACTTTGTCTTCTGAAATCAAAAATAGGCAACTTTGCGTTTATATTAATTCCATTGCATCAACATGTCTCTCTCTCTCTCTCCCTCTCTCTCTCTCTCTCTCTCTCTCTCTCCCCCTCCCTCTCTCTCTCTCTCTCTCTCTCTCTCTCTCTCTCTCTACAGCCCGATGCTTTGCGAACTCCGCATTCAATGAATTGTCAGTCAACTTCGCAGTTCTCATTTCGATGATAATGAATATCTTTAAAAAGGAATTTTTCAATATCTTAGCCCCTTTTAACTTCAAAGCATAAGTCTAAAAAATAAATTTTATTTAGATATCCGTGTTAAAATTTGATATTTGGATGTATCCGGTTTTTCTTTATGTTCTTATTCATCCTGTATTTTATTGCAGATTCCATATAAAAGAAATATCCGTCACAAAAATCATATTATATGTTTAATTACTCAAGTTAATGTATTTGAAAAGAATATTCTTGTTAGATATATGATAAAAATGTTTTTGCTGGAGTTTTACATTATTTTTGACCTGTCGTTTGCATATGTTCTGCTTCCTCCTGTAGTGTATTTGCAGATTGCATTTAAAACAGATATCGTCAGAAAAATAACTTGATATGTTTCATCTCTCACGGTAATGTAACTGAAAAAGCATATTCCTTTCAGATATAGGATATCAAAATGTTTTCGTTAGAATTTCATATTACAAATGTAACCTGTTGTTAGTAGAGGTTCTCCTTCCTCCAGTAATTCTTCTGCAGATTCTGTTTCTAAAGCAACAGTGTCTCCTGAAATAGAAAATATTCAATTTCGGATTTAAGATATAGTTACAAGAAATGTAATTACTTGTGCGAGTTGTCCAATCTTTACTGCATGTCATGTACATTAATGCATTTCATATAAAGGTTAACATACATAAAATGTATATTAAGCTAATATCAATATTTAAATGAGTGTGTTAATGTAACTTTATGCCTCACATCATAGACGTTGGGACGAGCAAAAATTGTCGTTTCAAAGAATTACTTTACATGTTCATGTTTTATATCCAACACTTACATGTATGACATTTTTGAGAAATATTGTAGTAATATGCTCAGGTCCCTGCATATGACATTATGTTGTTCTCTTATTGATTTTGATACGAATCAAGTGACATATGTCATCAATCCTTATTTCAATAAATATTTTTGCTGGGTCGATTGCAACAATTTTTTCTAGATTTCATTCCTCATTTCATCAGACTATATATATATATCAGACAGATATTGATTTAAAAACTAATAAAATGATACCTTTACGTTGTAAAGCAACTACCCCTTCTGACATTCCTACTGGAGATTCTAATCCTTGGGTGCCAGTGTCTTCTGAAGTAAATCAAGTCCATTTTTTTAAATTTATATTAAGTCAAGTGCAAACACTTATGCTGATTTTTGTCTACCTAAAACCCTTTGTCTTTTCGAACTGTGTCTTCACATGAATATTTATGCATTTCATATAAGGGTAGACATACATCAACTGTATTTTCATCAATAACATTGCTATTTGAAAGTTTCTGCCTATGTTACGTTACATCTTTCAGCGAATGTAAAGTTATGTCAAACGCTTTAGAAGTTAAGGCGCGAAAAGGTTGCGGCTTCAGAAAATTAATATAAATCTCCATATTTTATATCCTTACACTTACCTTTATGTCATTTTTGGGAAATATTGTAAAAATATGTTTAGGTCACTGAGTATAGAAATAGCATTTTTTATGTGATTTTATGGGCACATCTGTTGCATTTATTTTTTATCAATCCTTATTTCAAAATAAATATATATATTTGTACAATTCCTTGGTTGATTGTAATATTTTTTCGAGTTTTCTTGATCATTCCTCATATTAACAGAATAGCATATCGGATATTTGAGGTTTTTTTCCAAACATCTATGTATTAACATGAAACCTGTTGGTTGTAATGGTACTGCTTCTTCCAATACTTTTACTGCAGATTCTATATTTTGGGAGCCAGTGTCTTCTGAAAACAAAAATTTTGATCAGTACTTTTATAGTATTTCATATGTATAATATTATGTTTCTTTTTGTCTCCCTTTTACCGTCCTGTATCTTTGCGAACTGGATTTTTACATAAATTGACATTTTTGCCCGAACCCCTTGCAGGCCTTATTCCAACATGTAAAAGTAACTTTAACAAGAGCACCGCTAGGCGGAGCATTATATGCCCGAAAGTGATTTTTTTTTAGTAAAGATGAAGCATTTGTAAGACATGGGAATCAAATAAAGTATTACCTCCTTCAATTAAAAATCCTCCTTTGAAGTTTCAATATTGTGGTCCAAATGAAAACTGTTTTCAGTTCTAAAGTAATAGTGACCTTGACTTTTGATCTTGTGACCCCAAAATCAATAGGGGGCGTCTACCCAATATGGACAATCATACTATGAAGTTTATACATAGTGGGCCAAATGAAACTTAAGTTATGTTCCGAAAACTGTTTTCAGTTTTAAGGTAGTAGTGACCTTGACCTGTGACCTTGTAACCCCAAAATAGATAGGGGTCTCCTACCCAATATGGACAATCATCCTATGAAGTTTGAACACTGTTGGCCAAATGGAACTTAAGTTATGCTCCGGAAACTGTTTTCAGTTTTAAGGTCAGAGTGACCTTGACTTTTGATCTTGTGACCCCAAAATCAATAGGGGTCTTCTACCTAATATGGATAATCATACTATGAAGTTTGAACACTGTGGGCCAAATGGAACTTAAGTTATGCTCCGGAATCTGTTTTCAGTTTTAAGGTTATAGTAACCTTGACCTTTGACCTTGTGACCACAAAGTCAATAGGGGTCTTCTACCCAATATGGACAATCATCCTATGAAGTTTGAACACTGTGGGCCAAATGGAACTTAAGTTATGCTCTGGAAACTGTTTTCAGTTTTAAGGTCATAGTGACCTTGACCTTTGACCTTGTGACCCCAAAATCAATAGGGGTCTTCTACCCAATATGGACATTCATCCTATGAAGTTTGAATATTGTGGGCCAAATGAAACTTAAGTTATGCTCCGGAAACCAAATTGCTAACAGACGGACGGACGGACAGACAGACGGACGGACGCCAGGGGGTATAACATAATATGCCTGAAATTCTTTCGGGCATATAAAAAGCCAAATAGTCTAAATCTTGATAAAATCCCTATTCAAAAGAGTTTTATCTAACGTTTGTTGAACTTTTAGTACGTCGCTTACGCGCAACTGTTGCCGGTATATTGATAAATTAGAATTTCCATACACTATGCACTGTATCATCATTAGGAAATAATGTACAAATATACTCAGGACCTGCATATGAATTATGTTGTTTTATGCAATTGTTAAACATTTATGACCCCGGTAGCATATTTTTATCAATCGTAATATCAACAAACATATTTGCCTGATAAATTGTGACAGATTTCATAGTTTTCTAAATATCTCCTTCTAGCAAAATATGTTGTATCCGTCAAATTTATGCAATTATGAAGCAATTCCTATAAAATATATTTAATCTTATTGTTGTCGTTATAACTTGACATTAAAATGTAACCTGGTGTTTTTAAAGGCTCCACTTCTTCCTGATTTGTTTCTGCACATTCCATTTTTAAAGCAGTTTCCTCTGAAATAGAAATTATTATCATTGCTTTTAAAATTGGCATTGCTTTTGAATTGAGTTGAGTCAAACCTCAAAGTGCATTGTCGTCGTATCCCAATATGAAGAGTCAACTTTGCAGAACACACTTCCCGGAAAGTGTACAATTACATGTACATGTAATCATTAACCGTGTTTTTACCTCTATTTAGCATGTCAGGTATATTTATGCATTTCTTATCAGGGGAAACATACATCACATCACCTAGATGTTTAACACAGACATCACTTAATGACAGAGTGTGTCAGCGTAATGTCGAACGCCAAATTCGAACGCCAAAACAGGTTGCCCTCGAAGGTTGCCGTTGCGTACAGTTAAAGCCAATGTCCATGTTTTATATCCATACACTTAGTTTTTATGATCTATTGAGGGAATTGTGTAAAAATATTATCAGTTAGCTGCATATAAATTATGTTGTTTTCTGTGCAATTTAAATACGAATCCAGCGGCATGTATTTTCTTTAAATCCTTATTTCAAAAATATAAATTGGACTAGTCGATTTTGAGAGTTTGAATAGTTTTCTAGATCAATCGTCATATTATCAGAATATGATAAAAGGTAATATACAGAAGTGTAAAAAAATGAATATTCCTTTAAAAAATCCGATATCAAAATGTTGTATATTTATTTAACTTCATAATTGTGTATAAAATGAAACCTGTTGGTTGTAAAGGTTCTGCCCCTTCCGGTATTCTTGCTGCAGATTCTATATTTTGGGCGTCAGTGTCTTCTGAAAAAAAATAGTCAACTTTGCTTTTATATTATGTCAAGTGCATAAACATGTGTTATTTTTGTCACTCTCTTACGGCCTGATGCTTTGCGAACGGTGTCTTTAAATGAATTGTCAATTTTTTGCATTTCGATGATAATATCTTTAAAAATGATGTGTTCAATCTCTTAGGTAAATGTAACTTTCAAGTATATATGCCTTGAATATGAAGTAT
Source organism: Ruditapes philippinarum (assembly GCF_026571515.1). Classification (NCBI taxonomy): domain Eukaryota; kingdom Metazoa; phylum Mollusca; class Bivalvia; order Venerida; family Veneridae; genus Ruditapes; species Ruditapes philippinarum. The sequence continues at coordinate 2,278 of NW_026853012.1, read as the reverse complement.
ATAAAAAATTCGTGTTGAATTTAACACTATAATGTTTTCTGGTTTTTTATATGTTTTGATTCATCCTGTTTTCTATTGTAGATTCCATGTAAAAGAAATATCCGTCACCAAATTCATTTTTATGTTTTATAACTCAAATTGATGTACATGTAATTGAAAATCATATTCTTATTGGATAAATGTTATCTTAATGTTTCCGCTGGAATTCAGACACAGCAAAAGGGTCTTCTGAAATAGAAAATATTCAATTCTAATTTTGAGATTTAATGACACGAAATGGAATAACTTGTGTTGTTTGCCCTTCCGTCTCTACATGTCTCGTACATTTATGCATTTCATATAAGGGTTAACAAACATGAACTGTATGTGTAGCTATTATATCGATATTTAAATAAGTGTGTCAATGAAACGTTATGTCTTATGTCATAGACGTTGGGGGCGGGCAAAAGGATGTCGATTCAAATAATTACTTTTTAAACCATTCATGTTTTATATCCAACACTTACATGTATGACATTTTTGAGAAATATTGTAGTAATATGCTCAGGTCCCTGTAAAAGACACTACATGTATTTTGTTCTCTAACTGATTTTGATACGAATCAACTGACATTTTTGCCTGATCGATTGTTACAACTTTTCTAGATTTCATTCCTCATATCATCAGAATAAGAAATTGATTTTTTTTAAATTTTATATTACAATGAGACCTTGTTGTAAAGCTACTGTCATTTCTGATATTCCTATTGGAAATTTTATTCCTAGGGTGCCAGTGTCTTCTGGTGTAAATCAATATTCAACTTTACTTTAATTTATATTAAGTCAAGTGCATACACTTATACTTCTTATCATCTCTTCCTTAAAACCCTATCTCTTTGCGACCTGTGCCTTTACATGAACATTTATGGATTTCATATAATGGTAGACATACATCAATTGTATTTTTATCAATGATATTTCTATTTGAATGTTTGTACCTATGCTACGTTATGTCTTTAGGCAAATGTAACGTTATGTCAAACATAATAGACTTGGGGCGCGTAAAAGTTGCCACTTCAGAGAATTAATGTAAATCCCAATATTTTATATCCCTACACTTACATGTCATGTTTGGGAAATATTGTATAAATATTCTCAAGTCCTTGCGTATGGAATAACATTGTTTACATAGAAGGTTGCCCACGAAGGTTGACGATGCATACAGTTAATATGAAAGTTCATGTTTTATATCCATACACTTATCTTTATGTTCTTTATAGGAAACCTTGTTTAAATATTATCAGGTACCTGCATAGCAATTATGTTGTTTTCTATGCAATTTTGATATTTATCCAGTGGTATGTATTTTCTATTAATCCTTATTTCAAAAATATAAATTTGACTGGTCGATTTTGAGAGTTTTTTTTTCAGATTTCTGGATCATGATTCATATGAACAGAATTACATATTGTATTTTTATTCAACTTTATAATTGTGTATAAAAATGAAACCTGTTGGTTGTACAGATTCTGCCCCTTCCGGTATACTTGTTGAAGATTCTATATCTTCGGCGACAGTGTCTTCTGAAATCAAAAAAAGTCAACTTTGCGATTATAGTAGGTCTATTGCATCAACATGTGTTATTTTTGGTCTCTCACTCTTACAGCCCGATGCTTTGCAATCTTTGTCTTTAAATGAATTGTCAACTTTGCGGTTCTCATTTTTCGATGATAATGAAGATCTTTAAAAAATGATATATGTTCAATCTCTTAGCTCCTTTTAACTTGAAAGCATATGTCTAAAAGATGAATTTTATTAAGATATCCGTGTTAAACTTTGATATTTGAATGTAACCGAATTTTGTATATGTTCTTATTCATCCTGTATTTTATTGCAGATTCCATGTAAAAGAAATATCCGTCACAAAATCAATTTATTGTTTTATCATGTAAATGTTGTGTTATATCTAGTATTATATTTGCGGATTATATTGAAAAATAAATTCCTAACACAAAATAAACTGATTTGATATATATCTCATATGAATGTAATAAAAAGAATATTCTTTAAAGAAATGCGATATCAGAACGTTTTCTTTTGAATTTTATAATAGAATGCAACCTGTCGTTTGTAAAGGTTCTTCTTCCTCCAGTAATTGTTCTGCAGATTCTGTTTCTAAAGCGACAATATTCTCTGAAAAAGAAAATATCTAACTTACATTTCTTGATTGAGATACCTGTAAATGGAAAAAAGTATTTGCCCAAACCCCTTGCTGGCCTTATCCCAACATGTGAGGTCAA